>NC_056734.1:321108443-321115943 GCF_019279795.1 Protopterus annectens
CAGTGTCGCAAGATGCCAGGGGTTAGGAAGAATGAATGGGCAAATAAAGAACAGAGTTTTATGGAATTCCCAGTAGGTGCAGAGCAACTAGAAACAAAATAAAAGGTATAAGAGGCTCAGACAGACATGGGGTACTCCACATTTGAGCCTGCAGAACAAAACATGTAGTGAGTGCACAATGGCAGATAGCTAGTGCTCTACAGTAAAAACAGTGAAGCAGTGCAGGACATTGTTGAAGCAAAAGATGCAGGCAAGTGCCTGGAACATCAAAGGTTCTGTGCAGGAATCCTGAAAAATATAAGCAAAGAATGAAAAAATTCCTGAATGTAACTGCTTTTCATAACCAGTAAAAGAGAGAGACAAATGTGGTTTATTTGGACTGATTCCTCATTTTACCTGCATGGCTGTCTTAACCAAGATTTTAGAACTGGAGTTTAGAACTGAAGCCTGAGCAACATACCCTCAGTTTACTGTCATGAAAGCTGGATTTAACTTGAATAAAGTTTAATTCAGTCGGAATCATAACATACAGGTAAAAAAAAAAAACTATGGCTTTGGTGACCACAGTCTGATAAGTGGCTGATGGGTCTGAGGGACTGACAGGGATGGATGGCTCTGCCAGTCCTGTAGGATGGAAAAGACAAGCATATTTATTTATTTATTTTATTTATTTATTTACATTTGTTTACCGGGAAAGTCTGACTGGATACAAGTCCATTTTCAGAGGAGGCCCGGGGAGAAAAGCTCCACAGTACAATAGAATGCAGTACATGAGAGAACAAAATATAGAACATACAATTGATTTTATTACATAACAGGTTAGAAGTTAACAGTTTTAGTTAGTACAGTAGACAGTCATTGAGGTACATAGTAAAAACAATGAGGTACATAGTCAAAAAACTAAAAAAATAAAGGTTGTTTTTTTTTTTACCAGTATCTGGGTTTACAAGCTTTTTGGGGCAAATCTGTTTATACTTATCTGAACATGTGACACAATTAGATTTAACCTGGAGTGTAACATTAGCATAGCAAGTTAGTTAAGTAGTGGGTTTTAAGGAGTTTTTTTGAAATGATTGAAGGAGATGCTAGAAGTTATATGGATTGGTAGTGTGTTCCAGGTTTTGGCAATGGTGCTGGCAAAAAGCATATGATTGGAGTACACAGAGCAGTTTGATTTCTCTGGTCAGTATGAGAAAAACAACAACAAAGTGCTGCAGAAGGTGGCAATGTCCTTCTGATGTCAACCCTTTCTGGAATTGAGGAGTGGTTCAGCGTTAATACCCATTGCATGTCCCATCCTTAGTTTATTATTTGGCATGCATAGGGGTGAGAATCCTTAGGAAATCATTCATAGTAGCAGTTTGATTCTGTACCAGGATGCCTTGGTTTTCTTCCCATCCCCAACCCTAATACAGAGAAGTCAGGAGGGGTAGTTAGACCTAAGAAATGAGGAGAGGTTATGGGCTTAGATGATGGTCAGCTGCACTGGAAGAAAAAGAACAGCAACAAAAAAGTAAATAAAGTTGTTATTTAAATTTTGTTTATTAATGAAATGACAAACAATAGAAGGCAATGTTTACCATCTACAAATTGTAAATATTTTTCTGTAACTGAACTTAACTAATAAATTTCTCATTGTAAATCCTGCTGAAGATAGTTCATTTATGTTGCTATTTTTATGTTGATTCATCCAATAAATAGTTTACAGAATTTCACCAATTCATGGGTCTCCTGCTTCTACTTTATAAAAAGGAGTGCATGCCTGAAACATAACTCTTTATCTATATACTCAGTTAATGAAATAGTAGTTCAATTGCCATCCACTACTTTTAGACATTGAAATACTCACTAAAACATGTCAAAACCCATTTATGATACTGCAGTGATTTGGATAAATTATCTGGCAAAGAAGGAATGTAATTTCTGCCTGCACGCATCACATTGTAGTCATGGGTTTGATCCCTTCCATTTTCAATTTGCCTACTGCCTGACTCTCAGCAAGTGAACAATTAATTTCACCAAACAGTACTCCTGGGTTTCCACTAATAATTGATCTTAACCAGTTAGTGAGTCTTGGTGTGTGTGTGTGTGTGTGTGTGTGTGTGTGTGTGTGTGTGTGTGTGTGTGTGTGTGTGTGTGTGTGTATCTCTGTGTACATACATATATACGGATGCAGGTCAAAACTGCAAAATGCTTATATGAAAGAACATTCGTATTAGTGAAAGTTCATTCCTATAGAGTTTTGTTGGCCTTTTATATGAGATCACGGTGCTGCAAGGTCAGGGAATTTACCCTACCCTATTGCTGTGTGAATAATATTAATGGGAGGTGTAGGGGGTACAGGGTTGCTTCACCACTGTAAAAAATGAATAAAAAGTTGACATCTGTTTGGTCAATTTGTTTTGGTCAACAGAAACAGCTAGCCAACAGGTGCGCAAGATCAACAATACATGAGAGTGGAGGAATATGCACTTTCCCCAGAAGTGTTTGATCTTGGAGTTAGTATATATAATCAGCTGGGGCTGTGGGAGGCACAGCGTCCACATGAGGAGAATGCTTGCTTTTTATTTGTTATGCTCCAAGGTTAGCATGTTCACAGGCTGTACACATTTTGTTGTCGACATTAATGCATCGACATTTAGGACATCGATATTTGCTCCATTCGATGTAGAGCACCTCACACACACATACACATATATAGATAGGTAGGTAGATAGATAGATAGATAGATAGATAGATAGATAGATAGATAGATGGATGGATGGATGGATGGATAGATAGATAGATAGATAGATAGATAGATAGATAGATAGATAGATAGATAGATAGATAGATAGATAGATAGATAGATGAGAAGTGTCCTTTTTGCCCTGTTATGCAGATATTTCAGTGTTGAGTATATACGTTAGTGGGTGTCTCAGACTGTTCCTCCAACAGAAGCCACAACTTTACTGTAAACATTGAACGTAACCTTATTTCAATAACACTACTTTCAGTCTCTTAGTTGGTGAGTCACGTTCTTCAGCGTTCTGAAACAATCAAATATTAGCCCTGTGAAGCATTAAGATATACATTTTCCCTAAGATGTTTAATAAGGCAGGATCAGAGAAGTAGCTGCTTAGGTTCTTGCATATATCATCATCACTTATTAATATTATCTGTCATAAGTTGTTTCAAGTAAATTTTATCAGCAGGATCACAAGAGCTGCATATGCAAGAAAACGTGTTACATATAAAGAGGCAAATATCTGTTATGATAGGAATGGGTGACAGAATGCCTGCTAAAAAAATGTCAGTTATTCAAATGAGCTGGCTGGAAGCCACAGCAAATGGAAACTTGTTTTTTCATGTTTCTTCTGTATTAAACATCCCTAATCCTCTGTTGGAAGACAAAAACAGACAGATCATTTGTAATAAGATACAATGGTCTTTACAGTAATTGCATTACTATATTCCCTGTTCCTTGAACTGGACATTCACATGGCTGACAGTTTTTAAATGCAAATGGTAGCAGATCTCATACAATAAACACCTCGCACATAAAAAAAGATGTGAATGACAATCCATCAGTGAAAACAAGGTTGACATTTAATTTCTAATATTCATCTATTACTTATAAAGTGGTGGCAGAGCATTCAGAAATTTACTTTATTGATATTATCCTGTTTTTATCTACCATGCACCTAATGAAATACCTAGCAACACACACCCCTTTCAGTAATGAACTGTTCTCCTTCCAGGTCTGATTATGATATGAAGTCCACTTTAAAATCAAAACATTTTTGTATTTTAATCTCTTTGACTCTCTGATTTCAATCATTACAGTAAAAACATTTCAGTTTGTTTACATAGCTATTAAATATATGGTGCCTGCAAAACGTCACTGCAACTTCAGAATGACTAAAACAATGTTTTCAGGCAAACATATACAGTAAACATAGCCTGTGCTATTGATAGCCCAGATGACCTAGGTTTGATTAATGGCTTAAATTCTTGATTACTCAGGCACGGTGATTGAGAGGGTGTAAATTTAAACACACCATATATAATATTTGAATCCATGGTGGAGGCCAGATACTCTCAGAAGGTGTTGTACTGTAGGAGAGACAGACCAAATCACAAGGAGAGATGTGGATGAGATACTGGTGAGCCTGTTGTAAACCAACCCATGGGGATGAGACGAGTGCCCACAGGGGGCAAGAAATTTGGAAAAAAAAGTCCCTGGTAGCAGTACGATGCTACCCAACTGCATTGCTGTCCACACTGGCCTCAAATATTGGCCAGAATGAGCAGGCTGAGGATAAATACAGTCCGGAAGACCTCCATGTATGATTGGACATCCTATTAGCAATTGAAGGCCATTTTTAAGGAGCCTAAAACAGAGTGAAAAAGTGTACAATAGCCATGATATCTCTCTCTCTCTCTCTATATATATATATATATATATGTGTGTGTGTGTGTGTGTGTGTGTGTGTGTGTGTGTGTGTGTGTGTGTGTGTGTGTGTGTGTGTGTGTGTGTGTGTGTGTGTGTGTGTGTGTGTGTGTGTGTGTGTGTGTGTGTGTGTGTGTGTGTGTGTGTGTGTGTGTGTGTGTGTGTGTGTGTGTGTGTGTGTGTGTGTGTGTGTGTGCGTGCGTGCTTGTGTGTGTGTGTGTGTGTGTGTGTGTGTGTGTGTGTGTGTGTGTGTGTGTGTGTGGTATGGAAAAAGTATATCCATATATTAGTTTGTCTGTCAAATAATTTTGAAAAAATATTAAAACAATAACCTTACTTGTGTCATGTAAAACCTTAAAGGGTTGAGCCAAGTAGCTCCCAGGTTTGAAGCTCTAAGCATACAGGAAAGGAAATGAGTACTGAACCTGGAGGTCCAACAACAAAAGCAGAAAACACTGGGAAGTTCAGTCCTTTAATTGCTCAAGCATGAATATCCAACTAATACAGGTTATAACATTTTTAAATGACATAAGTATCTATGCTACACATAAAACTGCTCAAATGAGGTATGAATGAGTACACTAGACACTTAGTACACAACAAATGATACAATTAGGCAAAAGCCAGAGGCACATTAAAGTCCATGAGAACAAATGTAGGCATCTAACGTAACATCTGAAATGGACTGTGAGAACAGCAAAAGCATAAAAAACATTTCTTTAAAACAGGAATTCGGATTAAGGTTTGAACATTTTGAATATGCAAAAAACTAAGATGGTCCTAAATATTCTTATAATAAATAAACTAAACTATTAATTGCAGTATTAATAAAGCTAAATTTCCTTCTTTTATTGTTCAATAACAAATTCTGTTCAATATTCAGTGCCACTGCTGCAGTAGGCGGCGGTGGTGCTGCGGTAGGCGGTGGTGGTGCTGCGGTAGCGTTGTCACCTCACAGTTAGACGTTTCACGTTCTATTCTCACTTAGAGCGTCTTCTGTGTGTCGACATGCGTGAATGGGCGTTCCTTCACTGAAGGTTGTGCGTTAGGCCTGGCAAGCCAGCATGTAAAAATTAACTGCCAATCATTAGCGGACCAGAGTTCCGCTGTGGCGACCCCTAACCGGGAAAAGCCGAAAGACAGTTTAGTAGTCAGTGCCACTATACTCCATGGTAGTATTGGTGGTAATGGTTTATCCTAAGTAATTGAGGATTTTAAGACTTGTTTTTAAAATTTAGGTCAATGTCTTGAATTTTAGAATCCTTTTACCTAATAAAATTCACATACATACGTCCCTTAAGAAAAAAAAACAGAATGCATAATTTCTTCAGTCTTCAGAGTTACACATTACACACACACACACACACACACAAACACACACACACACACACACACACACACACACATATATATATATATATATATATATATATATATATATATATATATATATATAGGTTCATAGGTTCATAGGTTCATACTAGGCTATCTGCCCTGGGGCAATTATAAGCCTAGCCCAATTCTGTATGGCTTATTCCACCCCTTGATTTGAGTATACTGTGCCCTTTTTTAAGGTTTAGTTTACTGTGCCTCTGTCTAATAGTGACACGGAGTAATCCCTGGGACAAACCTACGATCCCCCATCCACTTATCGAGATTCTTCTTGAAGAGATTCAGTGAGGTGCTCTGCCTCACATGAACTGGAATTCTATTCCGTAGTGAAGGGAGCCTCTGGGTTATGAACCTGTCCCTCCAGCAAGTTCTATTTATTTCTGTGCTGAGGTTCAAGTCCCTCGAGCGTGTGGCTCTAAGGGATTTAGATTTACTGAGGTGGAGCATGTCCATTAATTCTGGATTTGACATAGCTTTGTATGTCAGGCATAGATCGCCTCGAAGTAGGTGGTATGCAACTGAGTAGAGCTGGAGTTTTTTTAACCGAGCAGTATATGGCATCTGTTTGAGACCCTTGATCCTCTTGGTGAGATACTTTTGGGGTCTTTCTAATTGCTGCAGGTGTCGGGTAAGGTACATCCCAAAAGGGGCATTGTATTCTATGATGGGCCTGATGAGGGATGAATAAAGGGGCACGATTACCTCTCTTGATCTAGATGTGAAACCCTTCGTGATGAGGTGGGCTATGTAAAAGGTCTTTCTAACCACTTTGGCAATGTGGTTTTCAAAGGAGACATTGCTATCAACTTGTGTCCCCAGGTGCCTAATAACTTTCTCTGTACTTAATGGGTTTCCGCCTATGTGGTAATTTGTGGGCACATTGTTTTTGCCAAAGGGTATGACTATACATTTTTTGGCATTTAGCTTTAAACCATGGCGCTGGCACCATTATCTGTCTCTGTGAGACCTTTTTGAAGGATGCTTGTGTCAGCTGGAGAGTTGATTATGGCACCCAGTTTGTGGTTGTCTGCGAACTTGGTGAGCCATAGTCCTCCCATGTTTGCCTGTACCTCGGAAAAGTATATACCGAACAAGAGTGGTCCCAGGACAGAACCCTGTGGGATGCCACTTGTGACCGGTTTCGAGTCTGACATGGCTCCAGCAACTCTCACTCTGTGGGTTCTGTCTTTGAGCCAGTTTGCGACCCATCTTGTGACATAGGGGTTTATATTTAAGCTGGATAGCTTATCTATGATGCCCGAGTGGGGTATTGTGTCAAATGCCTTTGCAAGGTCCAGATAGGCTGTGTGGACTACCTTCCCTTCATCTATGGCTTTGGTGAATGTTTCAAAGAAGTCAACCAGGTTCAAAAGGCAGGATCTGCCCTTGACAAAGCCGAACTGGGTAGGATCTAGTGTCTGTAGGTCCCCAATGTCTTTGTTTATGAGCTCCATGATGATCCTCTCCATAGCCTTGCAGACTAAGCTAGTCAGGCTTATGGGGCGATAGTTTCCAGGGTCCGTAGATGCTCCACCTTTGTGGAGTGAGACCACTGTTGTTGTATGCCATTCTGTGGGCACATATCCTGTAGTGAGGCTGAGATTGTATAGCTGTTTTATTTGAGGGATTAGTTCCTCTTGTAGTTCATGTAGGACACAACCTGGGACGCCAGCTGG
>NC_056734.1:321120943-321363443 GCF_019279795.1 Protopterus annectens
GCTGCTGCAGAACTGACATTCCACGGGTACTACAAGTCAATAAGTTAAGGGAGTTTCAGCATAATCAAGTCAACTAGAACAAATGAAAGCAGTATACTCATTAGTCTTGCTTTACATGGCTTTTTTTAACGATAACAAGACTAAAATAAGCTAGCAAATATTAGACACTGTAATTAGTCTATTTTATACCTTATATGCGAGCTAACTTTGACAGATGATATTATTGTGCATGTTGCTTGTAAAATATGAATAAACCATAGAAACTTAATGTGCCCTCAATACAGCCATTAAATGAGTGAGTAAAGGATCATTTGCATCTGCATGACCCTTTGATCATCTTACAAAAATCCATTATTAGGCACATAAAAGAAACAGTTCTCCTGAATAGGGCATATTGACATGACAGAAAAGAGTTAAGTTTCTCTGTTTCCTTCCATTATGTCTTGAATACTTAAGAACCTTTCTTGGTAATCTTTAAATCCTCCAATGTCTGGAAAGAAAATGTTTTTTCTTCTAAAACCAGGTGTTAACACAAATCTAAAAGGAGTACGTAAACATGAAGAAGCATAGTGAATAAACCTTTTAATCTGACAATAGAAACTGAGAGCTCATTTCAGTGCAATGAATTTCACCACTCAGTGCAACTCACTGTAAGTTTACATAACATAATCCTGTAGCTGTTATATAACCTTGCATGAAATCAATGTAGTTTCTCACTTATACATTCTATGATTTGACCACAAAAAATGTAAAGTTATTCCCATTAACATTTTTGACAGTGTAGTAAAGAAAATTTATGGTAGCAAACCAAATTAGTAAAGAGGAACAATGCTTATATAGCTGTGTTGTGAAACGGTCCACAGATGAAAATGAAAAAAAGTCACTGAATTATATAAACAATTAGGAAATACATATAAATAAATAATTATGGATTTTCTTCACTGAACCAAAAATGCAATCTAGTAATAAGTTATGTGAAGTTATGTATTCAAAGAATATATTTGTATAAAACAAGTGTCCAATAATTGCAAAGGCAGCAACTTCTATAAAACAAGTCTATTACTGAGTTCCCCTTTGAGCAATGAAACTGAATCAAGGTTAAGTAAGTCATACTGCATAAATAATGACAAGAATAATTAAAATCATTAACAGCAATTAGTTAAAAAAGTATAACTAGAAAGTGAAACAAAAATCTTTGCACATTTTTTTAGCTAAGTGCATACAAGCAGCACTGACAATAGTTAGTCAGGCATGTATCATCATATTCAACTGAAGGTGAAAATTTGCCAGATTTTCAATATGTTCTATAAAAGCAATGTCAAAGACACAATGCTACCTTATGAAATTACACAAAGGACATGAAGGCACAACGCAAACTAGCTGTAAATGTATTTCATTTCAAAGGCAGTATATATCTCATTTATTCAGAGTATACAGAGGTCTTAATACTCCATGATATATCATCAGATTCAGCCAGTATAATGGAAGCTTGCTATGTTTTCCTATCCATGTTGATCTAGCAACAGCCAAGTTTTCAGTTGCTGACAGATTGAAAAAAATTATGCTGAAACACCTTGTAGCAGTTCACAATTTTTTTTTGAATGGGAGCCTTGATTTGAAGGAAGAAGCTCTGCACACCCCAAAAGTATGTATACACCTACTGTGAGTTCACACTAAAATTAAACAGAAATTCTACTGTCACTAAAGGGTGTTTTCACACAATGCCTCCAATCTTTTAACAGTCAAAGAAATGGCTGTCAGTACATCAACTGACACATATTTTCTAGATCAGTTCATTTTAATGAAATTTACCAGACCTGATATTGAGAATGCTCCTTGTTTGCACTTTGTTATACAGAAAATATGTGTCATGTATTCTCTCAGGGATGTTGTTATATAACTGGCCTGGTTAAAAAATAGTTTGCTGAATTTAAGTAACAGATCTTGTGAAAAATGAATTTCATTAAGGAATATATAGTACACTTAGAATGTAAGATAATTTTTCTATCCGTCTACTATACTGGTGATACTGACTTTTCAGTGGGTCTACTTCACTCTACCAAAGTTTCACTTAACCGAAAATCACACAACACTGAGCCTTTACATTGCCGAAATTCAGAACAACAAAACACCAGCTGCTCCAACTCAACACAAAAGTCTACCTTTTGTTACACTTTTGCAGAGGGGGGCACCCTGCACCCCCCACACTCCCTGCAAACTATATATACCAACTCTGAGATCATACTACAGTGAGTAAAAGGGTAAATTTCTTGATTCTTACTGTACTGCAATCCCCATTCAGAAGGTCCGAGTGGTGTGTGACATGCGCAGCTGGTGTTTCATTGATCTGAATTTCGGCAATGTAAAGGTTTGGTGTTGTGCAATTTTGCTCTTCTCATCTCAATCTTTTTATTTTTAGTTATGTGAAAATTTAGTAGAGTGAAGTAGCCCCTTTTCAGTACTTGCATTTCAATATCTACCACAGAACACAGAACAAATTAATGTAAAATGGTGTTGTGTCCTGTGAAAGGATACATCTGCAACTCTCTTTACTGCTCAGATGTGCTAGTGTCCATCTTGACTGCTTGCATTCAGCCCTTTAATGCACTGTGGTCATGACTGCATACTGTGTTTACTGATGCATTTCAAATTGTTCACAAGCCATTCTGCTCAATGCATATGGAAGCTGTAGTGACAAAAAAACATTAGAAATGGAAAGAGATGATCCACTGTGGTGACCCCTCACGGGAAAAGCCGAAAGATGACGATGAGTGACAAAAATCCATTATAAAAAATGTAGCCTTTTTATAAGCACAATGCAGCTGCTTTATATTTAGTGGTATTAGTCTATGGCAAGAATTAGCTGTAAACATAGCTGTCTCTAAAATTCACTCTCATTTACTGTGCTACATTATACATTGATATCAAGCATAAAAGTAGATTTTTGTAATTTACTGTTATTCGTTTAAGTGATTTTCAACAACATTGCTCTTGTTTTGTTTCTTGTGAAAAAAACAGCAACAATAGCCACATCAACTGCATTTACAAAAATTGCTTTTTGTACTACAGAAGTTTTTTATCTGTCAACAAATTAATATTCAACAGTTGTATATGTGTTAATAACATGACAGTTTTCTTGCTTCCTTATTTCTGACATCTCGTTTAGTACATTTTAGAAAAATTAATCAGTTCACAGTTTCGACATATTCCATTTACGATTAGATATGGCTAAGATGTAAGTAGCCAAAACTCAAACAACCTAGTGCCTGTTAAACTGTCTTTTACTCATAACTGTCAGTGTGACCAAGTAGAGTGCTAAATATTTTGCTGCAATCTAGTTTTAAGCATTTCTTTACATTGTACAGTGCACCAGTAGACCAATAACTTATTTTAACAGACTTTTTTACTTCAGTTCCATTTTACACACATCCAGATCCTGAGAAAATCTCCTTAACTTAAATGCTAGTTAATTCTGTTGCTCTGTATAGATTCACATATTTTTCATCTGTTGCCTTGGACTCAATAAGTTTGTTTCTCACTTCCTCATTTTTATGTCACAGACAGTTATTTCTTTCAATAATGAATCATGCAGGACTCCTGGTGTCATGTGTTACTTCAGGCAAATAGACAAAAATATGCACTTCTGGTCCTTCATTTCTAGTAAAACATAAAAGGCAAATAGATTGCAATTTCTCTTCAGGCTTTCACGGTTGGCTTAAATATGGCAAATTAAATTGTTGTTTCTTAGTAAAATGAAATGTATTAAATACATTTATGTCACCATCTTCAATAAACTCCAGATTCATTAATGAGCACTCATGCTAAGAAGGCATTTCTCACATGAAATGGGTATTTTTGATTTAGACACGTTAGTCTACATGTGGTAAGATCTCATTATCAGCTAATTTGCATGTCTCTGAATTGTATTTACTACTATGAAGTGCAGACAATTTCTGAACTGCACATCATGGTAATAAACTACTGATCATGTAGGCAGTGGCATTCCCTTCCCAGTCACTGTCCAACACACACTCACACACGCACATGGACACACACACATACATGTACACACATACACACACACACACACACACACACACACACACACACACACACACACACACACACACACACACACACACACACACACAAAATCTACACTACAGTACAGATACCTTGCTTAACATATCTATCTTCCCATGGTGCCACCATCTCCACAATAGTTGAAGAACCATTATGGCACATATCTATTATGCCCTGGTGGTCCAGTGAATCTCTGCACTCTCTGAAATCCATACTGCTGTTGGTGCCATTACAGCACTTTAATCCATGATGTTTAGTGTTTCTCCCCAACCTCAAACCTTGTTGTGATTCCTCAATCCCTGTTGGGATTTAGGTGCCATTCTGGTACTTTACTATATGTTATCCCTGGTGATCTAGTGGTCCTTCCCACTCCCAGATCCCCTATTGTTGTTGGATCTGGTATGCCACTTTAGAAGTAATACATGGTGGCCTAGTACATCTCCAACATCTCAGCCCCTGTACAGCTATTACTGTAAGCATGGCACTTCCATGTTAAAGTAATCCCTGATAGTCTATTCATAGTTTCATAGTATAGTACTAGGCTATCTGCCCTGGGGCATTTGTAAGCCTAGCCATAGTGATGTGGCTTTTGCCACCCCATGAAATGGTACAAAAAATGTACAGAATAAATTTAGAATACTGTGCCTCTGTCTAGTAGTGACACAATGAAGGTCCCCTTATATAATAGAATTAGTTTACTGTGCTCCTGTCTAGCAGTGACACAGATGTGACCCCTGGGGTAAACTTACGATCTCCCATCCACTCATCAAGATTTATCTTGAAGAGAGTCAGTGAGGGGCTCTGCCTAATATGAACTGGGATCTTGTTCCAAAGCATGGGAAGCCTCTGGGTTATGAATCTATCCCTCCAGCATGTCCTATTCATACTTGTGCCGAGGTTTAAGTCTTTAGCTCTCGTGGTCCTGATGGATTTGGATTTTTGAGGTGGAGCATGTCCATCAGATCCTGATTGGACATGGCCTTGTACGTCAGGCAGAGATCACCTCTGAGCAGGTGGTATGCTACTGAATAGAGCTGAAGTTTCTTTAGTCTGGCAGAATAAGACATATGTTGGAGACCCTTGATCCTCTTGGTGAGGTACTTTTGTGGTCTCTCCAGCTGTTGCAAATGCCGGGTGAGGTACATACCAAATGGGGCATTGTACTCAATCATGGGTCTGATGAGGGAGGAATATAGGGGTACAATGACATCCTTGGATCTGGATATGAATCCCTTCATGATGAGGTGTGCAAGGTAGAATGTTTTTCTAACCACTTTGGCAACATGGGTGTCAAATGAGAGGTCACTGTCGACTTGGGTCCCTAGGTCTCTGATTACTTTTTCCGTACTCAGTGGGTTGCTGTCTATGTGATAATTTGTGGGTACTTTGTTTTTCCCAAATGGGATGACTATACATTTTTTGGCATTTAGTTTAAGGCCGTGACTCCGGCACCAGTTGTCCATTTCTGTGAGGCCTTTTTGTAGGATGTGTGTGTCTGCTGGTTTATCGACTATGGCGCCTAGTTTGCAGTCATCTGCGAACTTTGTCAGCCACAGCCCTCCCATGTTTGCTTTAACATCTGAGAAATAAATGCCGAACAAGAGGGGTCCCAGGACAGATCCCTGTGGGACACCACTTGTGACTGGCTTTGAGTCTGACATTGCTCCAGCAATTTTAACTTTATGGGTTCTGTCCTTTAGCCAGTTTGCAACCCATCTAGTGACATAAGGGTTTACTTTTAAGCTGTTGAGCTTATCTATGATGCCTGAGTGGAATATTGTGTCGAAGGCCTTAGCCAAGTCCAGGTATGCTGTATGGACTGCTTTGCCCTCATCAATGGCTCTAGTGACTGTTTCAAAAAAGTCATCCAGGTTTAAAAGGCAGGATCTGCCCTTTACAAAGCCGAACTGGGTGGGGTCAAGTGTCTGTAGGTCCCCTATGTCTCTGTTTATGAGTTCCATAATGATTCTTTCCATAGCTTTGCAGACCAGGCTGGTTAAGCTTATGGGGCGGTAGTTTCCAGGGTCTGTAGAGGCACCCCCCTTGTGGAGTGGGACCACTGTTGCTGTACGCCAGTGTTCAGGTACATATCCCGAAGTAAGGCTAAGGTTACATAGCATTTTTATGTGTGGGTTTAGCTCCTCTTGAAGTTCACGTAACACGTAACCCGGGATACCGTCAGGTCCCATTGATGCTGTGTTTTTTGCTTTGTTTAGGGCGGTTCTGACTTGGACATCTGAGATGACAGGGAGATTACATTCAGCTGGGATAAGTATTTCTTCTTTTGGGGGTGAAAGAGGGGAGAAATTTGCACTGAACCTGTCAGCCAGAATGTTGGCAATATCTGTGGGTTCAGTGTATTTTTTGTTGTTGTGAACCAACTCTGAGTATATCTGAGGGTTTCCACCCAGGTTTCTAACATAGCTGAAGAAGGCTTTGTGGTTATATTTAGTGTCCTTAGCGATTTTTCTCTCAAAGTTGGCCTTGGATGTTTTTATGAGAGAACGTAGTTTTCTGCTAATGTTGATCAGAGATGTCTTCCCTTTATGGGATTTTGCTCTGACGTGCAGTAGCTTCCTTCTTTTGTTATACAGTTTGTTTATGGCTGAGGTCCACCAGACAGGATGCTTACCTTTGGTGGAAAGGGACTTGGATTTGTTTGGGATTGCATGATCCATGCATTCTTGGAGATGTCCATAGAAAGCATTTGTGAAGGATTCGGCATTGTGGGATGTGGTATCCACTGGCACAGTGGGCTTAAAGGATACCATCTCAGTCTTAAGAAGAGTGAAGTCTGCTTTTGAGAAGTTTTTCACTGTGGTCTTTTGTGCTGGGGGTGGAGGTGGGATATGTATATCCAGGGTGATTAGTTTGTGGTCAGATCTCACTAGTGAGGGGTATACTTCCGGTGTGGAGCATTTTGTCCCCAATCTATGTTTGGGTAGTTGAAGTCTTCCAGTATGATGGTATTTTGTGATACATTCATATCCTCCAATGTCTTCAGGAAGGCTGAGTGGGGTTCTTGAGATTGGGAGGGTGGTCTGTAACATGCTACCAGTTGTATAGCAGTTTTGCTTATGGTTAGTTGCACCTGTATGGTCTCTGATGCTTCATGTGTTGCTACTAACCTGGAGGTGTGGGTGTCCTTGATGAATATGGACACTCCCCCTCCCTTTGTGGTTTGGCCTGGGTTTTGGGGCCGAAAAGCATGATACGAGGTATAGCCTGGTAGTGCTGGGGTGCTCTCAGGAGCCTTGAACCAGGTTTCAGTTACTGCACAGACGTCGATGTTCTCCATGCTGAGGAGTGCATCAAGTGCCTGCATCTTGAGATTTAGACTTCTGGCGTTGAGCAGCATTACCCATAGTTTTTTCCATTTTTGTTTTCTAAGGAGGTAGGTTTGTCTTTTGAGCCTTGCCTAAAAAAGGCACTATGGGGGTGGCAAGAGCCTTAGCCAATATCCGGAAGCCCAGTGGTGACAGGTGTAAGCCATCCCTTGCGAAGCAGCGTGGCTTGTCCAACATGTCATCCCAGGCAGACAGACATTGGATCCCCTTAGAATGACACCAGTACTTGAGCCAATTGTTAAAGCTGATCATCTTGTCTTTGTATTGTGGTATCATTCTTGGTGAGGGCAAGATGCTGCTTAGGGTCATACCAGCCTGGGCTACATAATCGGAGAGCTCCTCTATGTCTCTTTTCATGTAGTCCAGGGAGGTACGTCTCAGGTCATTCACACCAGCATGGACAATGACAGAGTCATATTTGTACTTGCTTTGGAGTGAATTGAGTGTGTGTGTTATGTGGTGGATCCTAGCTCCCAATAGACAGCTCACAGTCACCTTCTCCTTGTTCAGCCTGGTCAGCGGGACATCAGTGTGTCTGACTATAGAGTCACCTATTACTAGTGTATCAGGCAAGGTGTTTGGCCTTAAGGGCTATGATTGGTTGACACACTGATTTATTGAATTATAATAGTGATGTATATTTATACTGTGGGTGTAAATGTTACAACTTGTCTGAAGAAGTGTTTGTATATTACTACACGAAAGCGCTAACAAGTTTGCAGTAAAGCTACCTGTGGATTCTACTTCAGCTTCTGTGTTTTGTTGAACTCATCTTCTTGTTTCGTTTTGTTGGTTTTAACTTTTCAAGTTAATTTTAGTTTTCATGGCTGAAAATGGTGAGTTTCAACAATCGCAGTCTTTATACTCCTTCCCCTAACCCTGATGGAAGTGGAGTTCGAAATGCGATGTGGACCCAATTGGTAACCTGACTGCCCTTATTCAACAACTAACCCAGCGAGTCGATAATCTGGCGAAGCAAGTTAACAACTGTTGCGGTGGAAGTGCTCCGGTGGTTAAACCTAGACCGGGAGTAAGTTTCAACCCAGTACCGAATGGTTTGGCAATGGAACATGGAGAATCTAACCCGCCAGAAGCTAGAAGCGTTCAGCAGCTAACTAGCTGCATTCCGCCAGCACAACAAGCGAGGCAAGTTAACCCAGCGAATAGTAACGGAACATTATTGTTACCATCACCAATGACTGCAGTTGCTAATAACCAAAATTTTGGACATGTATCTAACTTGGCACCACCAGTTTTACATGATTTTATGAACACCCCAACCAACATATTTAACATACGAAACGATATAACTAACAGCGTGCAGGAAAACCAACAAGAAACTCAAAATGACATTGTTTCGTCCCTAAAATTATTTGACAGTAGTTTATCAAAATACAAAAAATTACAAATAGAAATTTTGTATTTTAAAGAATGCATTGATTTAAAAATTGTCCCTAAGGGACTTAGGCAGTGGAAATACCCTTCGGGAGTTACAAGAAATTCAGACTTCCACAAAACTCTTATTGCATTCTTTAATCAGCAAGGGCTTATTTTTCTTGACTTGTTAATAAAAGAGTATACAGAACAAATGGCAATTCTTGGGCAACGTTTAGAAAGCCTAGAACAAGAAATCAAAATTAATCCAGACTTTCATCGGTATCAATACGATTATGGAAGGATTTTCACCAGCATTGATTCACTCCTTAATAAAATTAGTGAAACTAAGAAGCGGAAGATAAACAGGGAAATGACAGCGTACGCTAACGGCAATGCGTATCCCGATCCGCCATCCAAAAGGGCCCACAATGATTCTTAATCTTCCTTAAGGAACGACACTGAGGCAGTTAATGAAAACACACATACTAATGCAGCAACCAATGCTGTGTTAAACAACAACAACGAAGCTCCATCTCCTGACGTTTCTGAGGTCAACCAGAATAGGCGAAGTGAGCGTATACAAAACCAAAATCAACAAAGACAACATCAAAGAAATAACGGCGATGTGGATTATAACAACCAGGGTTTTCAGTCAGCGACTTCCAACAACAGGCGGAGGAACGCGAATGGTTCGAGGAAGACCCAGAACAACAACAGGAGGACATTCAACCGTCGCAAGAGGTAACAGGCATTTCTCACTCTCCTGTTATCACCTTAAGTGACAGTAATGACTTTAGAGTATATAACTATACATCATTTGAAATTCCTGGTGAATTTGTTGAACTACTTGCAAAAGGTTTTAATTTCTCACTTCCACACAAACCAGATCTAGCTAAAGTTCTTTGTGACCTCAAACTTTACACACGTAAGCTTAATTTAAAAATTTTGTTGGGTGGTAGTAATAATGTGCTTAACACAGAACGAGTCGCAAGCACATACAATCCACCATTAGACAACAACTTACTTGTGTTTGAAAGAGTAGTTGAAATTCATCTAAGGGCCCTAAATAAGGAGTTTTTTCAACAAAACATGCTAGTGTAGAAATGTATAATTTGATTGATTTAGTAAGGGCACACAATATACGGGTCATGAAACCTGATAAAGGTGGGGGGGCGGTACTCATGTATGAAGATGACTATGAGAGGCGGATAAAAGAAATGTTATCAACTGATAATTATATAGAAATTTCAAGGAATGAATTAAATCAGTCCTACCAGAAAATAAAAGATTTTTTAAGTGATTTATTCATCGAAGGTACTATTGGCACTGAGTTATATCAGTATTTAACTATGCCAGCCCCTATGATTCCTGTCGTCTTCAGAGTACCTAAACTGCATAAGAATATTCAAAACCCCCCATTTAGGCCCATAATAGATGGACGCCAGTCTATAACCTACTCTTGTGCTAAGTGGGTAGACAACAAACTAAAAGAGGTCCTTAAAAACGAGTCACAAATTTGCAAGGAATCTTGGTTTGTCCTAGAAAAATTAAATAGTATTCCATTTCATGCTGAGTTTGTGTTCTTGACAGCTGATGTCAAGGACCTATATACAGCAATTCCACAAGAAGTGGGAGCAGAATGGGTTAGGGACTTTTTATTAAATAAGCACCTTCCAGGCGATGACATCGATTTGATTATAAGTTTATTAGAATTAATTTTGATAAATAATTTTTTCATGTTTAAAAATGAGTTGTACCTCCAGTTAACAGGTGTGGCAATGGGTTCCTCTTGTGGGGGGTCATTTGTGAACTCAGTTATGGCGTTTTGGGAACACACTTATTTATTCCCATAAAAAATATTTAAAGATTTAGTCGTCTGGTACACACGATACCAAGACGACATACTAATGGTTTTAAAAACAAATAAAAATAACGCCATTAGATTAATTGATGAAATGAATTCCTTTGTTTCATTCTTACAATTCACTTATCATTTCGATGAATTATCAATTAATTTTTTAGACATCAATATAAAAAAAGATATGGAAAAGATGACATTTACTACCTCTATTTACAGAAAACCTCACTATAGTAATTCATTTCTACATTTTACTAGCTCTCACCCCTTCTTTCAAAAGAAAGGTAGTTAAGAGCCATGTGGTCTAGAATGTGTTCAGAAGAAAGTTCTTTTGTAGAAGAATGTGACTTCTTGGCTACTATGTTTTTGAATAGAGGGTATCCCCGTAAATTAGTAAATTCAGTTATTCATGAAGTAACAAGAAAGAGATGTACTGGGTCATTAGAACCTATTCTAAAAACAGATGACAGCAACAGCCTACTAGTAAGTACAGTAGAGACTGCTGTCGTTGACACTTTTACAAACATTCAAGAAGAACAGAAAAATTTTAATATTAGTTTTTCTACACAGTTTAATGAGCTAAGTGTAGAATTTAGATGCATTTCAAACAACAACTGGGAATTGTTAAAACAAGGATTAAGTCCTAACATTAATATAGGACAGAAACCTATAGTAATTTTTCGAAAGGCACCATCCTTGAAAACAATGTTTGAAGTTCCCCTTAGAACATACAAAGTTAATAAAGGTATGTTCAAGTGTGGCCATTGTGGTTATTGTAAATACATTATAACTGGATCAACATTTTCCATTAGAGGTGTAAAATATTACATTAACGAGAAATGCAATTGTCTTAGTCAAGGAGTGGTATATCTTGCCACATGTACAGCCTGTTCTGCGTTTTATTTCGGAAAAACCGAAAGACATTTAAAACAACGTATTTACGAACATACGTATGCAATCTCTAGGGGAATCATGTCCAATGCCCTTGCAAAACACATTTCAGAAAATAGTAATCATAGTTTCTTGTTTAATGTGGTGCAGAAAATAAGAATAAATCCCAGGGGTGGACCATGGCATTTAAAATTAGAAGAATGTGAGTTGCTGTGGCAACTAAAAACAAATGCATACATCCACCCCGGGATTAATGAAACATGTTCAATTAAATGTTTATTAAAGCAAAAAGCCCTTATAAGATAATGCATTTTTAGTAAATAACTAATTTTTAATAAACAACAATTTTATATAAGTGGTATATGTTGGTTGGGACAATATTTATCAACATAAATATTAAATAATAAGGTAATTAAAATGTTTCGAACTTGCAGTGGTTAGAAAATGTAAATATAATTTTCAGTGATTAAAGCATACATTCAAGTATTAATGAATTTAAATCGATTTAGGTTTTTAATTTAATAAATTATTTTATTTACAATATTTGTTTTTAAAACTGTATTTGGAATATGGTATTGGTTTTAAACTAGGGCAGGAAATAAGTAATTGAATAATTGATTCAACTGATTTATTTTAATTAATTAAATAAATGTGTTAATAGTGATGTATATTTATACTGTGGGTGTAAATGTTACAACTTGTCTGAAGAAGTGTTTGTATATTACTACACGAAAGCGCTAACAAGTTTGCAGTAAAGCTACCTGTGGATTCTACTTCAGCTTCTGTGTTTTGTTGAACTCATCTTCTTGTTTCGTTTTGTTGGTTTTAACTTTTCAAGTTAATTTTAGTTTTCATGGCTGAAAATGGTGAGTTTCAACAATCGCAGTCTTTATACTCCCCTTCCCCTAACCCTGATGGAAGTGGAGTTCCGAGCCGTGATGTGGACCCAATTGGTAACCTGACTGCCCTTATTCAACAACTAACCCAGCGAGTCGATAATCTGGCGAAGCAAGTTAACAACTGTTGCGGTGGAAGTGCTCCGGTGGTTAAACCTAGACCGGGAGTAAGTTTCAACCCAGTACCGAATGGTTTGGCAATGGAACATGGAGAATCTAACCCGCCAGAAGCTAGAAGCGTTCAGCAGCTAACTAGCAGCATTCTGCCAGCACAACAAGCGAGGCAAGTTAACCCAGCGAATAGTAACGGAACATTATTGTTACCATCACCAATGACTGCAGTTGCTAATAACCAAAATTTGGGACATGTATCTAACTTGGCACCACCAGTTTTACATGATTTCATGAACACCCCAACCAACATATTTAACATACGAAACAATATAACTAACAGCGTGCAGGAAAACCAACAAGAAACTCAAAATGACATTGTCTCGTCCCTAAAATTATTTGACAGTAGTTTATCAAAATACAAAAAATTACAAATAGAAATTTTGTATTTTAAAGAATGCATTGATTTAAAAATTGTCCCTAAGGGACTTAGGCAGTGGAAATACCCTTCAGGAGTTACAAGAAATTCAGACTTCCACAAAACTCTTATTGCATTCTTTAATCAGCAAGGGCTTATTTTTCTTGACTTGTTAATAAAAGAGTATACAGAACAAATGGCAATTCTTGGGCAACGTTTAGAAAGCCTAGAACAAGAAATCAAAATTAATCCAGACTTTAATCGGTATCAATACGATTATGGAAGGATTTTCACCAGCATTGATTCACTCCTTAATAAAATGAGTGAAACTAAGAAGCGGAAGATAAACAGGGACATGACAGCGTACGCTAACGGCAATGCGTATCCCGATCCGCCATCCAATAGGGCCCACAATGATTCTTACTCTTCCTTAAGGAATGACACTGAGGCAGTTAATGAAAACACACGTACTAATGCAGCAACCAATGCTGTGTTAAACAACAACAACGAAGCTCCATCTCCTGACGTTTCTGAGGTCAACCAGAATAGGCGAAGTGAGCGTATACAAAACCAAAATCAACAAAGACAACATCAAAGAAATAACGGCGATGTGGATTATAACAGCCAGGGTTTTCAGTCAGCGACTTCCAACAACAGGCGGAGGAACGCGAATGGTTCGAGGAAGACCCAGAACAACAACAGGAGGACATTCAACCGTCGCAAGAGGTAACAGGCATTTCTCACTCTCCTGTTATCACCTTAAGCGACAGTAATGACTTTAGAGTATATAACTATACATCATTTGAAATTCCTGGTGAATTTGTTGAACTACTTGCAAAAGGTTTTAATTTCTCACTTCCACACAAACCAGATCTAGCTAAAGTTCTTTGTGACCTCAAACTTTACACACGTAAGCTTAATTTAAAAATTTTGTTGGGTGGTAGTAATAATGTGCTTAACACAGAACGAGTCGCAAGCACATACAATCCACCATTAGACAACAACTTACTTGTGTTTGAAAGAGTAGTTGAAATTCATCTAAGGGCCCTAAATAAGGAGTTTTTTCAACAAAAACATGCTAGTGTAGAAATGTATAATTTGATTGATTTAGTAAGGGCACACAATATACGGGTCATGAAACCTGATAAAGGTGGGGGGGCGGTACTCATGTATGAAGATGACTATGAGAGGCGGATAAAAGAAATGTTATCAACTGATAATTATACAGAAATTTCAAGGAATGAATTAAATCAGTCCTACCAGAAAATAAAAGATTTTTTAAGTGATTTATTCATCGAAGGTACTATTGGCACTGAGTTATATCAGTATTTAACTATGCCAGCCCCTATGATTCCTGTCATCTTCAGAGTACCTAAACTGCATAAGAATATTCAAAACCCCCCATTTAGGCCCATAATAGATGGACGCCAGTCTATAACCTACTCTTGTGCTAAGTGGGTAGACAACAAACTAAAAGAGGTCCTTAAAAATGAGTCACAAATTTGCAAGGACTCTTGGTTTGTTCTAGAAAAATTAAATAGTATTCCATTTCATGCTGAGTTTGTGTTCTTGACAGCTGATGTCAAGGACCTATATACAGCAATTCCACAAGAAGTGGGAGCAGAATGGGTTAGGGACTTTTTATTAAATAAGCACCTTCCAGGCGATGACATCGATTTGATTATAAGTTTATTAGAATTGGTTTTGAAAAATAATTTTTTCATGTTTAAAAATGAGTTGTACCTCCAGTTAACAGGTGTGGCAATATGTTCCCCTTGTGGGGGGTCATTTGCGAACTCAGTTATGGCGTTTTGGGAACACACTTATTTATTCCCACAAAAAATATTTAAAGATTTAGTCGTCTGGTACACACGATACCAAGACGACATACTAATGGTTTTAAAAACAAATAAAAATAACGCCATTAGATTAATTGATGAAATGAATTCCTTTGTTTCATTCTTACAATTCACTTATCATTTCGATGAATTATCAATTAATTTTTTAGACATCAATATAAAAAAAGATATGGAAAAGATGAAATTTACTACCTCTATTTACAGAAAACCTCACTATAGTAATTCATTTCTACATTTTACTAGCTCTCACCCCTTCTTTCAAAAGAAAGGGGTAGTTAAGAGCCAAGTGGTACGTGCGTCTAGAATGTGTTCAGAAGAAAGTTCTTTTGTAGAAGAATGTGACTTCTTGGCTACTATGTTTTTGAATAGAGGGTATCCCCGTAAATTAGTAAATTCAGTTATTCGTGAAGTAACAAGAAAGAGATGTACTGGGTCATTAGGACCTATTCTAAAAACAGATGACAGCAACAGCCTACTAGTAAGTACAGTAGAGACTGCTGTCATTGACACTTTTACAAACATTCAAGAAGAACAGAAACATTTTAATATTAGTTTTTCTACACAGTTTAATGAGCTAAGTGTAGAATTTAGACGCATTTTAAACAACAACTGGGAATTGTTAAAACAAGGATTAAGTCCTAACATTAATATAGGACAGAAACCTATAGTGATTTTTCGAAAGGCACCATCCTTGAAAACAATGTTTGAAGTTCCCCTTAGAACATACAAAGTTAATAAAGGTATGTTCAAGTGTGGCCATTGTGGTTATTGTAAATACATTAAAACTTGCAAAACACATTTCAGAAAATAGTAATCATAGTTTCTTGTTTAATGTGGTGCAGAAAATAAGAATAAATCCCAGGGGTGGACCATGGCATTTAAAATTAGAAGAATGTGAGTTGCTGTGGCAACTAAAAACAAATGCATACATCCACCCCGGGATTAATGAAACATGTTCAATTAAATGTTTATTAAAGCAAAAAGCCCTTATAAGATAATGCATTTTTAGTAAATAACTAATTTTTAATAAACAACAATTTTATATAAGTGGTATATGTTGGTTGGGACAATATTTATCAACATAAATATTAAATAATAAGGTAATTAAAATGTTTCGAACTTGCAGTGGTTAGAAAATGTAAATATAATTTTCAGTGATTAAAGCATACATTCAAGTATTAATGAATTTAAATCGATTTAGGTTTTTAATTTAATAAATTATTTTATTTACAATATTTGTTTTTAAAACTGTATTTAGAATATAGTATTGGTTTTAAACTAGGGCAGGAAATAAGTAATTTAATAATTGATTCAACTGATTTATTTTAATTAATTAAATAAATGTTTTAATAGTGATGTATATTTATACTGTGGGTGTAAATGTTACAACTTGTCTGAAGAAGTGTTTGTATATTACTACACGAAAGCGCTAACAAGTTTGCAGTAAAGCTACCTGTGGATTCTACTTCGGCTTCTGTGTTTTGTTGAACTCATCTTCTTGTTTCGTTTTGTTGGTTTTAACTTTTCAAGTTAATTTTAGTTTTCATTATTGAATTATGTGTTGCATGTGTTTTGTTTTGAGGTGGTGGATTTTTGGATGTCTGCTTTGGGAGCCTACTTCTGTTGGTGCAGGTACATCACTCCCCTGTTAAAGTAGTCCATGTTGGTCTAGTATAGCACAACCCCCTAATTTCTGTATTGCCACTGGTGCTAGTAAGGCAGTTTAAGAGTTAACCTTGGTGGTCTTGTGCATCCCTCTATCCCCCAATCCATCTACTATAGTTGTGGTATGATGTTGAACATGGCCTTTTGGCAATGTTCACTACCACAACATGCTTGGAGCAATCATGCAGATGCCTTCTTGGAGGCATTTACAGGGGTATAGTTCATGGCTAATTAGCATATACCCTCACCCCCACCAAATGCATCTTTAACATTCACATGGCCATGCAGCCAGGCCTATATGATGCCACATGTCTTCATGGTAGAGAACCGTGCAGAACTGTGTAAGGGCAGTTGCTGAATCATGGAAAGGTACTTTGATGTGTAGATGTATGTGTCACTCTCCCTTGATAAATCCCTGTCAAAGTGAAGAAAAGTATCAACCTGCGCCCCCTTGTTTTCCTCAGTTGTGTCAGATGCAACACCAAAGAAATACAGTTTTGCAAACATTGTTTCCACTTTTCTGCTAAATTATCCTGTAGGAGCAATGTTCTTAGTGGAATGAGTAGAAAACAGATACCATGATAAATTTGCAGCAGTACTCAAAGAAAAATGGTGGTTACAGCTTGTTTCCAGTACTGACCATGATTCTGAATTCAGTGAGTGAGAAGCTAATTAACTAAGAGAACTGTTTTGGTATCATTTTGATCCATTGTTTTATTAGCTACTGCTTTTTATTTACAAAATTATTGCAGAGTGTTTTTTCATTTTAATCTTCCGACCTATTTTATACCATGTTTAGATAGTTATAAGCTTTGTTTTTTTAAATATGTATTTTTCTTTTTGTTGTTAATTTTGTCAATAGTTTTTAATCCTTTCAGTCTTTAGATTTCACTTGATGGAGTAATGGTAAAATGTTGCTTGTTCTGCTTATTTTCAGCAGTTTACCCCACTGACAGTAGTCTAGATGTGCCTTACAGCCCATTAGATGAAGTATTTATGCAGCTGTAATTCACTGACCAGTTAATTCAGAATCATAGAGCTACTCATTCCCATTTTGATAGTATGTAATATGTAGACTTTGTATCCTTTCATCTCTATCACCTACTAATAGATGGCATACTATCGACACATATGGGACAGTGCTGGATGCAGACAATGTAAGCAAGGGAAACAAGACAGAAACAAGAAAAATCACACTACCTCCAACATGCAGGCTAGCCTTAAGAATAGCGATATTATCAATTTATGCATTACACTTCCATCCAAAAGGACCACTTTTGGGGCAAACAGGAAACATATGTTTCTACTCCACCTTTGCCACTGGAACTCACCTCCAACAATGACTGGGGATAGACGAACACATCAATTAATGTCTCATGGAAGTAAGAAAAATGTGAAATAGTATGTTACAACAAGCTGGTAAGACTGAAGCAAAACCTTATCTTCTTCAAGTAATGATACTCCCTTATCACCACCATCATGTCACCTATTCTTAACCAAATGGAAATAGGTAAGAGATAGGGTGACTTTCTCAAAGCTATAACAAAATCTGCAATGAACAAGCAAGCATTTTGGGAGCAATTTTTTTTTAATATTAGAAGCATATCCCTTATGTCTCAAACAGTCTTTGGAATCCAAGTAAAAAAACTGTCAGTTTTCCTTGTGTCAGATGATTATCACTGACCAATTGTATTCTGGCCAAATCAGTTATTCCGAATGACTTATCAACAACTCTGAAATGTGCTGGTTTACTAAACATTATCAGAAAATATGAACTTGCAGCCCTTTCTGAGCAAGTACTGATGGACCCTGATAACTATAGAAAAGTCGATAGCAAAATCCACAAGAATGCTTTTAACCTTCCCTATATATAACTTAAACCATTCTGATTCTCCATGTAAGAGTGCAGACCTATTGTGGCTTTTACCCATCACAAAAGAGGGAATAATGTCAAGGTCTGCATTTTTCTAGGAGGAGGAATATATAGAGGACTACCATAAGACAAAATTATGAAAATAAGGTGCCAATAAATATAGCAACATATCCAGAAATTTGACTTCCCCACCTCATTTAGTTTAAACATTACATGAGTTCTCATCTTTAGTCTGATAGGAACACACCCATATCCAAATTCCTTTCCCTATTCTATTTAAGAATAATACCCAAATGGGGATGCACCACTATTTTATCAATGGATGCAACAGATTTGGTTGAAATACTCAAACTCCCAGCCTGCCAGTTAGTACAGAAGATCAAGGCTGCGAACTATTAATAAATGTCATTGTTTTGTCAAGGTTTTGATTCCATCAACCTCAATTTGCCTACTATCAGAATCAGAGCAGGTTATTAGACCGGACAGTGCATTAGGGCTAAATCTGAAATAATCTACATGTGGATCAGTGCTCTATCATTGACAACAAACAAAAAATAATCAATAAGACAAGTACACCATTTGTCTATGAGTAGCCACAAACTAGCTATTGACTAAAATACTTGCGAATAGCCTTATTTATCTCCAACTGCATAATTTTATAATTAGAGGAAACAGTCATCCTTGCATATAGCAGTACTTCTTGTCAATTCAAGCAGTAATCATCTTCTTCATAAAAAGTTCATAAAGTTCAGATGTATCTGTACAGCACTCCTGACCTTCAGGTAGCACAAGCTCGTTAAAGTTTTTAGAGAACACCAGTCATCCAACCTGAAAGTCGTCTCTCATTAAATTCTTTAATAGTTTTTGATTTTTATACAGTGTAGCAAATGATTCCATAGCCTATATAGTGAATGATTCATTTGTCTGTTTTATCAATTCTTCATGTGAAAAGGGAAGATAAGGGAAAAGTGAAGGGAAATAAGTCCATAATATCAAGAACTAGGCGACATTTCTCAGCTGGAGACTAAAGGAAATGCCACTAACATGTCTTATAAGTTAAAGTAATATCTGGAGATGGAAGTGTAACCAAAATGTGATGAGCATATAGATTTATAGCAGCACTCCCTAAAGAATCAATGAATGGACTTTTATATGACAGGGTCCCTAAGTAGTACCATGAAAAATGTGGAAAGAAAACAGTCTTGTTTAGAAAATGATATAAAGGAAGGACTGGGACCTTTGAACCCAGCTTATGACATCAGAGTAAGCCAACATAATTAATCTGAGCTACCTTTACAAACTGCCTGGGAACTCGTGTGGTTTTCTGAGGCTAAGAACCTCAAACATAATCCAATTATTTTTCTTTACTTCAATATGTATTGATGCCCAGACAAATTCCGTTAATTGTCTGACCATTTCAGAAACATAGACACTAGTTTACATTAACTTTTAGCTTCTTCACAGAAATAAATCCTGCATAATTAGTGTGGATTTTATGATATTCAGTACTGATGCTCCAAGTTATTTACACTAGCATGCAAAATTCACAGAAAAAAAAACATGCTTGTGATTATGTGACATAAAGAGATATTCAATAGGCTTTAGAACAATACAAATTCAAGCATTCTTCATATATGTATATATAGATATATGTCACTCTCTCTCTCTCTCTATATATATATATATGTGTGTGTGTGTGTGTGTGTGCGTGTGTGTGTGTGTGTGTGTGTGTGTGTGTGTGTGTGTGTGTGTGTGTGTGTGTGTGTGTGTGTGTGTGTGTGTGTGTGCATTCATGCATTCATGCATAATTTAGACCAGTGGATGGAGAAGCAGAAATTTACTTACTTTATATATATATTTATATATATAGGATAGGATCATAGCAGGTTACTAAGCTAATGGCCCTGGGGCCCTTACAAGCCTAGCCAAGAGTTTATCCCCAAAAAAGAACCCTCAGTCAGCACCTTTTTCCCCTCAATGGGGGACAAAGGTGGAACCCCTGAGAAAGATCTGTGGTTTCCCATCCACTCATCAAGGTTATGCTTCAAGAGGGTCAGTGAGGTACTCTGTTTGACATGTATGAAATGCCTATTCCAGAGACGGAGCATCCTCTGTGAAATAAACTTGTCTCTCCAGCAGGTTTTGTTGATGTCGCATATTATATTTTGGCCTACCGAGTGGGTAATGCATGAGGAATTAGACTTACGGATATGGAGCCTCTCTAGTAGAGCAGGGTCCGATATTGCCTTGCAGGCGAGACACAGATTACCTCTGAGCAATCTGTAGGATACCGAGTAGAGTGATAGTGATTTCAGCCTGCTCGCATAGGACAGATGTTGGAAGCCATGGATTCTCTTTGTGAGGTATTTCTCTAGCCTTTCCTGTTGGTGCAGGTGTCTGGAGAGATGCATACCAAACGTGGCATAATACTCAATTATAGGCTTAATGAGGGAGGAGTACAGAAAGGTAATAACCTCCTTTTTTTCTGGATGCAATCCCTTTATTTATGAGATAAACCATGTAAAAGGCTTTTCTGACCACTGCTGCCATATGATGGTCAAATGTGAGATTGTTGTCAACCTGAGAACCCAGGTTTCTCATCACAGGTTTTTCATAGGTTCATAGGTGAGTACTAAGCTAATGGCCCTGGGGCCTTTACAAGCCTAGCCTATAGAAGTGCCCTGGCACTGTGACATTCATCGTTAGTTCCCAGTGCCTCTATCAAGTAGAACCACTGGAGTGATCCCTGGGTGAACTTTCCATTTCCCATCCACTCATCAAGATTTGCAACCCACCTAACGATATAGTGGTTGATGCCTAGTTTGCTGAGGTTATCAATAATTCCTGCATGAGGAATGGTATCAAAGGCCTTGGCCAGATCGATGTAGGCTGTATAAACTGCCTTACCTTCATCCACCTCTCTGGTGACTGACTCAAAGAAGTCAACCAGGTTGAGCAGACATGATCTGCCTTTCACAAAACCAAATTGCATGGGATCTGGAGTTTGGAGATTCTCTATATCCTTGTTAATTAGGTCCATGATGATGCGCTCCATAGTCTTACATATAAGACTTGTCAGGCTAATGGGGCGATAATTTCCAGGGTCTGTAGTTGCTCCTCCTTTATGGGGAGGGATGACTGTAGCAGTGCACTATTTGGTAGGGACACAGCCTGAGGTGAGGCTGTGAGTTAATAGAGCACATAGATGTGGTGCCGGTTTCATGCAGAACACAGCCAGGGATATTGTTGGGTCCCGTGGAAGCTGTATTCTTGACCTTAGACAATGCAGCTTTAACTTGTGCTGCAGTAATGCTAGGTGCCTGGCATTCTTCTGATATTGAGATTTGTCCTTTGGGAGGGGGGAGAGGGGTAAAGCTGGCACTGAATCTGTCGGCCAGTATGTTGGCAATATCTGTTTGCTCAGTGTAGTGCACAATTGTGCAGTAACTCAGAGCAAATCTGGGCATTGCCATGGTGATTCTTGATATAACTATAGAAGGCTTTGTGGTTGTTTTTAGTGTCTGCTGCAATTCTGCCTTCATAGCTGGCTTTGGAGGTTTTGATGAGGGGTCTCAAGTTTTTGTTGAGGCTAATAAGGGAATTTTTCCAGTCTTGGGAGATCACCTTTTTTTGCAACAGTATCTTCCATCTTTTGTAGAGTTTATTAATGGCAGGAGATGACTAGACTGGCTTCCTTTTTTCAGAAGGGAGCGTCTTGATTCTGTTGGGTATGGCTAGTTCCATGCATTTATGTATGTGTTTGTACAGTGCACTGGTGCATGATTCGGCAGTCATGCATCTATTTTCCATTGGCATTGGTGCATTGAAGTTAGCCATCTCTATTTTGAAGAGTCCAAAGTCAGCTTTGGAGAAGATTTTCATGGCAAATAACTTTGTGGTGGGTGTGGGTGAGATGTGGATTTCCATGGTGATTAGTTTGTTGTCAGATCTAAGCAAGGAGCAATTGACTATTGGTGTAGAGCAATGGCTGCCCATGTTAGTAATAACCAAGTCAAGGACATTTTTTCCTCTAGTGGGTAAGAATGAGCTGGTCCAGGGCATTGCAATTGATGAATTTCAGGAAGTGTTGGGCCAGTGCATTGGTGCATGAGTAGTTTTCCCAGCTGATGGAGGGGTAGTTGAAGTTACCTAGTATGAGAGTGCTGGGTTGGATTTTAATAGTTTTCAGGGTGCTTAGGAATGTGGAGTAAAAGTCTTGGGACATGGTTGGGGACCTATAGCAGGCTATGACCTGAATCATTGTCTTACCAAATGTTAGTTGTACCTGGAGTATCTTAGCTGCATTATGCTGGACTACTAATCTGGAGGTGTGCATATCCTTTATGAATATGGAGACAACACTTCCTTTGGAGCTTCGGTCCATGTTCTGAGGCCAAAAGTTGCGGAATGAGTTACAGCCTGGTAGTGCAGGGATGCTTTCTGCTGTTTTAAATCAGGTCTCCATTACAGCACAAATGTCAATGTTCTCCATTTTGAAAAGTTCTTCGAGCGAGTGCATCTTGAGATTTGGACTTCTAGCATTGAGCAGCATGACTCTCAGATTGCATTAATTAAAGCTGTTATGGTAGCAATTTGGTCTTTGGAACTCCACCTAAAAAAGGCACTATAGGGGTGGCAAGAGCGTTAGCCAGTACCTGGAAACCCAGGGGTGACAGATGCAGGCCATATCTTGATCTACAGAGATGTGAGGTGTGGGACAAGTATCGGGGGATGTCAATCAGGCCTTTGGAGAGGATGGGGGGGTGAAGTTTGTGCTGAACCTATCAGATAGCAGGTTGGCTAAGTCAACAGGATCAGTGTAAGTGGTAGCATTAAGTACTAATTTGGAACAAACCTGGGCTTTGCCATGGAGGTTCCTGACATAACTGAAGAAGGACTTGTGGTTTCCCTTTGTTTTGGAGACTAGTTTCAACTTTCAACTCATAATTGGCCTTGGAGGTTTTCACTAGTGATCTAATTCACTTGCTGAGGGTGAGGAGGGAGTTTTTCCAATTTGGAATTTGTTCCTTTTTTACTCATAGACAACAGTTTCTTCCCTTTCTTGTAAAGCCTGTTGATAGAAGATGTCCACCAGACAGGTCTGTGTTTCCTTGATGAGCAGGTTTTAGTTCTGTTGGGTATGGCTAAGTCCATGCAGTAGTACAGGTGCTTATATACTGCATTGGTGTACTGTTCAGCATAGTTGTCCGCATCCTCTGAGGGGGGGGGGTGGTGGTGTGAAGCTACTGATACCCTCCCTTAGGAGGTTTGAGACAGATTTTGAAAAGTTTTTCAGCCTGGTTAGGCTGAGGAAGGGTTGAGAAGGATAGAAATTTCGAATGAGACAGACCGATGAGCTGATCTCAACAGGGAAGAACATACTGTGGAAGTGGTACAGCAGTTGGCCATGTTGGTGAGAACCAAGTCCAAAATGTTATTTATATTTATTTTAGTTTTATTTTATACCAGTTTAGTAGTTGTTAGAATTCATTTGATTTTCTACACAAATCGTATTTATTTTAATTTTATATGAGTGCATTGTTCTGGTTATATTTTGTGTTTAATATTTTGTCTGTTCTTCAATTTGCATTTGAATGGTGGCATCCCATAACTCAAATGGAGTGGGTGGGGTTACATAATTATGCATGCAAAATGTATGCTAATCAGCATATAGATTTTTGACCAGCTGTACCTATGTTTCATGGGCCTTTGTCCAGATTTTTGATGTTTCCAGGTTGAGAGGTATGGCATCCACTAAAAACAGGCTCTGCCAGGCAGATAAACTGTTTAAATCAAGTAGTCACTACTCAAATCACCACAATTAGCTCCTTTAATTCCTGTAAATGATCTGGTTCTCTTTCCACCTTAATGCTTGATTACCTCTCCCCATGTCTTTCATTTTCCTCTCTATCTTACTATTTGGCACAGTGTTATAATGAAGCCCAGATCTGTCACATCTCTTGGGTTCTGACTCAGCAGTGACCCGATCTGAACTATAGAGAACTGGACTGCCAAGGCACTGGGAACATGACTTCACCTCTACTTGAACATTTAGCCTGAATACCAACTATTTTTCTCACACTTTTAAAACACAGCTAGACAGTCTGTATATGCCAACTGATGCAGTTTATGTTGTTCAATACAGGAAATGTTATACAGCAAAAATTAAACCTTTACTGAAGTGGGAGGAAGCATACCTGAAACAAAGAGGTAACAAACTTTGACAGTAAGTACTTAGATCTTCATTCATTCCCAATGATGAGGCATGACAGCTGGTAAGTCCTCTGATGAAATATCATGCTTATTGTAAGTGATATTCCTCAAGTGGGGACAATAATCTCTGATTATGAAGTTATTTGTATCTGTAATGGGTAAAAGAATGGTAAAGGGGATTTTAAAATTGATAGTTATTGATTAAAGTTTTGTGGAGGGGTGGCAAACATTTGACATCATTAATAGAACAATGATAATTCAGAGTGAAGCAGAGGATAAGAGAACACTGCTGTTGGTGAGTCTTGATGTGGTTAAAGCATTCAACAGAGTAAGCTGGGACTGTGTGAGTAGGCCAATGGAATAATTTACATTGCCTGATAAAATAATAAGGTTAAATAGGAGGATATATGAGGGTTCAGATGCAAAAATTTAAGTGGGAGTGTTCCTCTCTGATAACTTCTGTGTGCAGAGGAACCAAGCAGAGGTGTCCGCTTTCCCCTTTGCTCTTTGTGTCATATTTGAAACCATTGGCAAAGAAAATAAAGGACTCTGATTCAAGGATACAACTAGCATGGTAGTCAAGAATAGTCAGCTTTATTTGCAGATGATATTATTTTATACCTGATAAAGTCAGAAAAGGACATTTCAGTTTTGTGGAACATTTTGAGACAGTTTTATGTTTTTTTTGGGATACAAAATTAATTGAGATAAAACAAAGGCAATAGCTGTAAACTATGTACCCACACCCAGATTGGTTCAGCAATACCCATATTTGTGGGGACATGATAAAATGAAGTACTTAGAAGTAAGGATTAAAAAAATATTCTGTTATGGCAGCTAATGATATGTGGGAAGAGACTAAACAAACAGTAATACAAAAACTGAGAAATTGGATGCTCTGTTTTATGGATATGGATAGCAAGATACAAACAGTGAAAACGTTTTAGTCCATTTAGTTTTATATTCAGGTCAGGCATATTTTTATTAATTAGAGAAGTTGTGGATAGCAATGAACAAAGAAGTGAAGGATTTTATCTGGGAAGGAAGATGACAAGCATCTAGCGGGATAAGCTGATCCTTCCAACAGAATGAGGTGGTTTCAGATTACTTGATTTGAAGGGGCATTTCAGAGCTACACTGTTAAAGCTCCAGTACATATTACAAGCAGAACGCTATAATACAAAGTGGAAAGGGATGATGATGAAACAGGGGGAAGTTCAAGAAACAAAGAGAGACTATGATTTTGAATCTAGATCCCTAAGAAGGATAGCAATAACTATACAGAATATTATATTCATAAAGTAGCAGAAAGTATTCTAAGAATTAAGCCAACATTTGGATGGAGAAAGGAGATTCTGCTGACAGGGATGACTGCAATTAGGGATACAGGCTATAGGCAGGAGAGGACTGGAATTTATTTGGTGAAACTGGCAAAGAACCAAGGTATTGGGAAAAATTAATTTGGGAAAGGTAATAAAATGAGAAGAGGCTAAGAATTCATTTGGACTGCAGGCTAAACATTGTCTTCCCTATTGGGAAGTGATATCAGAGTATAGGCAAAGAGAAAGAAATAGGGGGATCCTAAGCAAAAGACCAGCAGTGGTAGAGCTTTTTTGTAGAATCTAGAACTGAAGCTGCTGTTAAAAAAGATAATCATTATGGCATATAAATTATTGCGTAATAACTATAAGAATCAGTAAATGAAGGTTAAAAAGGACTGAAAAAAGGGATTTGATAAGCAATTCACAAAGAAGCAATGGAGGAAATATGTATGTCTCCCAAATATACAACAACATCTAGATTTAAGATCTTTGCTTGGGAGTGTTTCCATAGGTATTTTTATACCCCAGGTAGACTCCAAAGAATTTTTCCTCAGGTAGACTGAAAATGTTGGAGGTGTGATGGGGAAGAAAGATTTAACTGGTATCATTTTTTGGGAGTGTAATGAGTTGACAGATTTAAACAATTCCCTGCAGACTACTCTATCAGAAATGCTGAGTGATTAAATTGCTATAACTAAGGAAATAATATTTTGAGCTATGATATAGAATTGGGATTTCCTACAGATAAAACAACTAGCATGTGATATTTAGAAAAGATTAGGAGGAAATCACATAGAAAAATGGGAACTGTGGGGAAAATACATGCAGAATAATGTTTTGAAGGAGGAATGAGGTTTAAAAGAAGGCAGGATCTGAATGAGTTATGTAATGTTTGACTGACAATGAATGGATAGATTATAAGTGATGTATAACGTTTGCAACTAACATATGTCAATATGGTTTGTTTTCATTTCTATGAACATATCATTGCCTGTGTCATAAGTGATAATTTAATAAAGATGTTTCTTGTTAAAAAAAAAAGCCAGAACAAGAGCTAACAATTGATCCTGAGGTGCCAGCTAATCATTGAGGATCACAACAAGATTACACTCACTGGCCAAAAATCCAGCCTGTAGCTCCCAACTAAACAGGATGACAGATAAGAACATGAACTGAAAAATGAAAATAATATGAAAGGTACTGGCAACAGTCTTTGATAGGGTGAGTAAGGTTCTCAGCTGGTATCTGAGAAATTGTGCATTTCTGGTAGTACCCTAGCTGTTCTGGGTAGTTCATGTGCTCCTGATGAATGAACAGATCAGCTAAATATCATTAGCATAGCTTAATAGTAGAAACCACTCCACCAGACTAAGCCACTGAAAGGAACCATGTGCTCACTAAAATAAATTGTGAACTAGAAGAAGCTCTGTGAAACTACACAATAAATTGGATAAACAGCAGAAGAATTATTCACGAAAACTATCTTCTGAATGTGCCTTTACAGGCAGAGATCAAACAAGGACATTATCAAGGATCACTCATCCTTTTCAAAAGCACAGACATACCAAGGAGGACATTTTCTACTTTAGTTGCTCAAGTAACAACTGATTATGGACCACAGTCTCCCAGTTGGGTATTAGTTTTATAAAAAGATCCCACAGGCTGCAGGTCAAACAGGTATCTCAGTTTGGGTGAGAGTAGAGTTTGGTGTTAGGGAGCAACTTAGAGTTTTAGGTTTAGATGATGAGATTTGGGATTATGGTAAAGGTATGGAATTTCTGTGGAATATCTGTGAGTTTTTGGCTTATGGTGGTGGAGTGATATTTGGGAATAAGGTTGTATATTTGGTTGGACTTTTAGGGTTAGAAATAAAGTTCTGGGCCTGCATATGTATGGGTTTAGTAAGACTGAGATGTTGGGAGTTCTGGAACTTGCTGTTACAAGCAAATGACAGCAAAAAGATGAACCATCAGCTAATAGCATGTAAGCACTTTTAGTAGATCCAAGGAGATCAGTTTAGAATGACACCTCTAATATGTTACTATTAAAAGATCCATTAACCACTTGAGAGTAGACTGTGTCAGTGTTCTGCAGAGATATATGTCAGACCTAATAATGAAATGGACCTATAGTACATCAAAGAGGAGAACAAAACCAAGCTGCTTACATACCACTTTCTCAATAACATTGCAAATAAAGGTATTACTAGAGAGTTCAGGCTCTAACTCTTCAGATTGTGGTAATCCAATATGAAAATTTCAACCTCTGGTTTATTTAAGACCTCCTTTAGAATAAACAGAAGTATACTAATCCTCAGGAAAGATCAGACAATTTTGAAAATAAAAGGGTACATCCCATCCATATGACCTAGGGTAGGCCTAGATCCAGCCCAGAAGTAGTGGTACTCAGGTATGGAAGCAACTGCATGAACTCAGGATACATGAAGTCATTAGTAGCCTAGTAAACCTATTATGGACAATTCCAAGACTGCTGTGCACTACAAGGAGTGCATCCTGTCTAACAGAGTTCAACTTCTCTGCAGATATTTCACAGTCATTTGAAGTAAATTGTCCCTGGTTATCAGTCAGGCTAGATTTCCCAGCTTTATCAACCTAATGGAAAAACATAGCTGGCTAATTCATGACAGTAGAGTTCTTCCTAGGCAAGCAATACACCTACTTGCATGGCATTTTAGATTGTTGCCTGAAATAAAGTAGATCCTGTGCCTGTCTATCCTGCATGAGGAGTGAGGCCTTCCTCTGGCATGTTATATTTACCCTGTTCTGTAGGACAGCTGAGAATGATACCAATGTATCCGTCTAGAAAGAGGGTGTTTATTCACAGCGGCAAAACAATCAAGAGCCATTATCATTAAGCTGTAGCACTAAGACATCAGCAGCTCTTAAATATGTACCCTCCATTTCCAGAAGAGCTCATTAAGAACATCAGATAAAAGTGTTAGCAACATTAGATAAATTCCTGTACTTTGCTGACTCAATATCAAGAGGTGTATGCCGGTAGTATGGAGCTTATTAAGACCAGCTGGTGATTAGAATATGAAAATGAATGATGTCATCCACTAGCACAAAGTTACCATCCCAAATTTCACACTAGGTCTAGTGAGTGATACTGTCTATGGCTGGCAGGAAAAATAAGTTCAAAGTCCATCATAATCGCTGTGCAGTCATTCACAAAACACAAAGAATCATCACGTCTGGTACTGAAATCGCCCCCTCCCCCACTCTAAGCTGTCTAGGTAAGCAAACACCAATGAGTAATCAATGAATGTCTGCAAGTTCTTTATGTTACCTGGTGGACAGAAAATGAAAAGGGACATGCAGTGCCTTTCAGCACCAGGGGAGTTGTGCTTTAATTAACCTGGAGCTGTCACATTTAGAGTGCATGGGGGCACTACAGCTGCAAACTGAGGCCTGAACCATTATTTCATTCATAGAGTAATAGCACTGTCACATAGTAAGTGGGCAGTATATTCATTCTTGTTTTAGACCTCACATTGAAGTACTGCAGCCGATATGTCATCTCCAACCTTCTGGTCCCAGTAGAGTTCTGTTTTGTAGTATAGTCTCCACTGGTGTTGGATGTGGATGAGTGCTGTGCAAGTTAAATCTGGGGTGACAAATGAAAATCATACCTGTGGTCAAGTCTCATAATTCAGAATGGAAGACTGGACAATGCCTGCACCCCCCCCCCCCCAACACACTCTTCATGCCATTTTAAAAGCTCATGCCTCTGGCAGTGAATATACACTTCCAGTAAGATATAGCAAGGAAAGAATTGGTGATGTAAGTGCAGGTGCTGTGCATCATAAATGCACCCCATTCATGCACATCAAAGAAAAAGGAACATGTGCATAATGCTTAAGGTGATGTAGTATATACTAAAAGCATGTTGCATACATATCCATGTTAATAACAACAAGCTACATGTTCAGTTCTAAGGAAAGGTGTTATTTCAACAGGGATGATGATTATACTATGCACAGATATGAGACACAAATAATAAAAGGAATATTGGAATATAACTGATTGTAAATGTCCAGCTAAGGCTGACTAAACAATTGTGTTCATCTGATAGTCACCAATAAGATGACAAACCAAAAAAGGAAAAAAAAAAAAAAACAACCACAGCTGAGCATTATCCCTTTGGAAATTAGGATGAGAACAGTGATGGATTCAATAAAGGTTTCATATGTGTACATCAGACAATTTATAAGAATTATAGTCAGTATTAACCCCAAGTGCTTTCAGCAAATAATTCAGTTCCTCAAATACAATACTCTGTAGCAGACATCATAAAACATCTTATCCAGCTACTAAGCATTTGTGGCTGTACAAACTCCAAGTGCCAAAACACAATGACCTTTTAAGCAGATTTATTATTAAGGTTTCAGATATATACTACTGTTGGATAGAAATGCAGTCATTCTTTGTTTTCTAGCTTGAGTGAGGAGTGTGGTGTTCCATTGGCTTGTCTTCTTTCACCCTGAAAAGAGGGAAGGATTTACCTTCAGCAGGTGAAGCAGAATAGCACTGCACCTTGGAGCTCAGCATCATTAAGTGGAATTTTCACAGCTCCAGCTATTCGGTGTCACTTCCTCATCTTGAAATGTTATTTCTGGAGTCTTGATTCAGTAACTTTTAAACAGTTGTCTGCAAGCTTAAAGATAGTTTTTCTTTCATTTATTAAAAGTGGAATTGCAAAGAAGTTTTATCCTCAAAATAATATAGCGATAAAGCAGTCCTATGTCAGGAAGGGAAAACTGCTTAATTCTTTTCTTAATTTTAGTTATCTTCTTAATACAATTTAGGATGCCAGATCTCTTTGATCACAAGGTAGAAAACTGAATCTGAAAAGATTGCCAGCCTATCACACAATGAACGTAAATACACTCTCACTCATACAGAGCTATATGTAGGTCAACTGGCACCCTGTACACCCAAAACTGGTAGACCATAATTTCAAGGTTGAGGAGCAAAAAAAAAAAAAAGTCTTCACTAAGTTGAATACTAACAAAAAAAGAAAATAGATAAATGCAGTATTAATATTCATACATGAAGCCATGACAATCTTTGACTTCATAAATCAATGCTGGTGCTGCACCATTGACACATGCCGATTATGTTGCCTGAAATCTTGCACCTGGGTCAGCGTCCCCATTAGCCTCACTCTAGTTGTGGCTCTGCACTCGTGTGCATCATGCACACATGTAGGCAATTTTGTGGAACACCAATATACCTACTGTACACATTTAAGACATGGGAGGAAATTGGAAGACCAGTTGAGTGCTCATGAAACAAAGAGAGCATGTGCAGACTCTACAAAGTAAGCACCCCAGCTGAAATGTAAACTGGAAACCAGTCACTGTGAGGCTGCACTGTGCCTCCCAAACCATGTAGCATAAAGCATGTGAAATGAGTAAGAAGTACATAAGAGCTGCATAAAATGCACCAAATATGTAGTTTTGGGGTAAAATTTAGGTAGTGACCAGGCCACATTTTAAAATATTCCTTGTACGTATAATCACAGGTACGAGAAAAGAGTGTTTCAAATTATGCAAGCCAACATAAGGCAAAAAGCATAGTGAGCGTGGTAAGCCTGGACTTTTAATAAGGAGTATCTTAAAATTCAGTCTATGCCATGGGAAAATAGACACTAGAAATATTACTAGTTAATTGAATTCTCTTTAATTTTTGCCCATGAAATATTTGCACAGAGAAAACAAAAGTAGTAAGCCACAGTGCATGTCACAATGAAGCTTAGTTATCAGTGTAGGTTTTAAGAGACTCCTAAGCTTATACTTGCTTTTTTCTCTCTTTTTACTCTTTTATTTGGGGAGGTGGGGTCAGCATACCACTGTCTGTTGGCAGTCAACATGGCACAATAATAATAACATTAAAGGAAATGCATATAAGCTCCTGAAGTTTATAAATGTTCTTTGTTCATCATATTTCTCAACTGTCCAGATTTTCACAGAACATCCAGATTTATGCCTCATATTTTTGGCCTGTCCCTCATAAAATTTGTATTTTTCTGGAAAATTATTGCTGAACGAAGTCACAAAACAATGATAGACAATCGAGTTTCATATCCTTTTGAAAATCACACTAATGCAGAACATGTTATTCCTTCAGCTTTCTAAATTTAGAAGTCCAATATTTAAAATCTATCCCTGCTTTTGTGCCTTTAACCCCTAGGGGACTGAATTTAGAAGTAAATTTTGTTTAAAAAATATTTTATAAAACGTATTCATATAAGTGATGTGCCTTTTTAATTTGTGTTTGTTTGACTAATATTTAAATTATTTATTTAATAAAATATTTAATGAATATTTAAGTTTTATATATGAAAAGGAATGAAGATAGTAAATATTTTGTTACTGTTCACTTTAATTGTTTATTAGATAATTGTTAATTAGTTAATTGATGTGGGTTCACCTGGTATAAAAAGTGGATGATTTTGGTACAATATATCCTTGAAGGCAAAAGGCCAAGGTACCCAACGAATTTTTGTGCTAGCAAAAAGATCCATTTACAACTACAGCTGTTGATGTTTTTCTTCTAAATATACCAACTCCAAGATCGCACTACACTGGGGAAATGGGCAAAGTTCACCATGGTGGACAAGTGGTTACTTATCTGTGTTTTTTTGTCAGTGATGTAAGTTTTTGTTTAAGTGGATTTTTGGTGCTTTCTTCTTGGTGTTTTCAAGGTTGGGCAAGTGACATTTCAATTATCTAAAGTAGACCCATTCACACATGCTGTGTATGTATGTAGTAAAATCCAGAAGGATATGACACATACAAAGAAGTGTCACTTTCACCAGGATATCAACAGAGTAATTATCTGATATACATGCTAACAATTGTCTAATTATAGCAGATGTGAGATATATAGGTGCAAAATGAGGGTTACGGTCATGTGACAAATGCAAACATGCACATAAATTAAGGTACAACTCATGTGCAGTCAGCACTTTGACAAACAGGTTGGTTGTGTAGGTATGTTATTATTTATATCACTGTGGATAGGTTGTATATATGTGTATAACGCAAATGGAAAGAAAGCCCAGACACGACTTAGGCAAAGCAAATTTACATGCCAGCATTATGGTATTATGCAATCAGCTACTGGGGAAATGTATCAACTGTCAAGCTATAATTATTTGAGTATCAGTGTTTAGCAAAGCAGTTGCCTGTGCTAAAAATGGAGAGAAAGCAGTGAAAGTCCCCTCTCCAGGTATACATTGACACATCAGACATGTGGGTGACACCATTCTTACACACACACACACACACACACACACACACACACACACACACACACACACACACACTCTAATATACTGAGTATATGTAGTAATGTCTGGTTTCAAATTGACTACTCACCTAAGATCCCAAAGTAGAAGACATTGCATGAATCGGAAGTGCCACATGAGACATTTATTTACAAGTGTGACAGTGCACATTTGAAAGGAAAACATCACCACTGGTTTCATAGGGTGATGTGTGTGCTAAATGGGACTGAAAATGGTGGGACAGCACATTACCACTATAATGCTACCCATCATATCTGTGGGTAAAGCCATTCCTACCTAGCACAAGAGAGACTCAAACACTTAAAGAAGTCACTAACTGCTGGAATCAGTCCACCTACCCATCTAGTTACACAATCTAAAGCATACAATGTCAATAGCAAGTGCCACAGGAGAAGTTTGATTACAGCCCAGAGATAGTGCGCATTTGAATGGATGACATCCTCAGTGTGTCACACAGAATGTGTTTTGGCTAAAAATGCAACAGATTGATGAGGATCACTCTCTCATTGAAAATATGTGTTGCAAGTGGAATTGTACACAAAAGATCCTTTGATGGAAACAATTATACCAGACAGTAGTTTTGCACATAAAATCATAGTTTGTCTGTAATGCTGGATTCAAACCACCTCCCTATCTAGATTACAGAATCTAGAAAACATAGTATCAGTCATAAGCACCACAGCATAAATCTGACTATAACAATTAGAGTGTGTACTTTTGAAAGGATGACCTCATCAGTGTGTTGCAAGGAAGATATTTGATAAAAGTGGAAGAAACAGCTGGGAGAACCCTCTCCCAGTTTAAATGTTTCTCCTGAGTGGAAATGTACCCATCAAATACATAGGTGAATCCAGGCTTACCTAGCTCTACACACACACACACACACACACACACACACACACACACACACACACACACACACACACACACACACACACACACACACACACACATCCACAAACTCATGATAGTCGCTGTAGTATTCAAACACCTACCTAACTAATAAGACAATCTAGAGTACACTTTATTAACTGCAAATGTCACAGGAGAAGTCTGCCTTTAAATGTGGGCTTATGCACATTTGTAAGAATTACCACATCAGTGTGTTGCAGAGAAGCTAGTGTGTATTACAGGCTTGGGTGAAAAGGCATGTGTCTTGACAAGTAATTACATACTGCTCAGATAACTGATCCATCCTGTCATTCATGTACATTGTGGTAGTGAGAGTGATATGTAGCTGTTTCACAATATGGCACTTTGACGTGAAACAGTAGATTGACAACCAAGCATTCTTGATTGTTCAACTCCGTATGATTGTATGCAGATAGCAATCATTTGTTGTGTCATTTTTAATTTTATTTCCTCATACTTGGACAATGTGCAGTGAAAATAGAAACAGATCAAAAATATGACAGCGCACTGCTTTATACCACTGAGGAAGTGTGCTTGAAACTGCTTTACATAATGATGTGTTTAGTCAACATCAGAGTTAACTCCACATTTCTTGAGTACAACAGTCCATTACAACATATAGAAGTGATACAAGCCACTCCCATCACTTACTTTTTTTCAAAACTGCACCATGAATCACACTGCTGGGAAGCTCCTTTACACGACAGATGTCAAAGTATTAGTGTATGCATAATTATACTTTGAGGTTTTGAATTCAGAATGGGAATTAACAGTTATCTATGGTGCTTCATGTCAACCTTCATGCAGATAAGGAGTATAAACATAGAAACAGTTCTGATTCTGATAAAATACACAGCAGCTGTGTGCTGTGTTAATGTTTTATGTGTCATGATTTACGTATTTGTCATGATAATTGCAGTGATGTACTCCTTATATGCATAATACAGGTACATATTTAGACAGCCATCATATCTGGTGAATATCTATGGATCTGAGGCATGTTGTACTGCTTCTTCTATAATCATGTATGTTTGTATGACATCACTGAGTAATACAGTCACTACATGATAACAGACATGTAGGTGGCATAACTAAAGAACTTCAGAAAATGCATAGAAATGCAACTGAATTCATCCTATCACCTTATGTGTGTATAGCGCCAATAATTTCAGATGTTCCTAGAGCACTATGCTTGCTAACACATGAAGTCATGAAAGTAACAAATGTGTTATACTTTTTTCTAGGAAGGTATGAGCATTGTTTCCCTGTTTATGAAACACATAAGAGAACAAGCTTGTAAATGCTGGTGGCATCCCAGACTATGGAAACACTATGAAGCAAGGAAGTCCTTGTGCAGCATATTTTATTGCAGCCGGTACAGTTGCAGCATCTCACATAGTGCATATTCAACTCTGCAGCCTGTTCAACATATGATGATGACTATCTCCTCATAGAGCCTTCAGCCTGTTTCCATAGTGCAGCAAGGCTGTGCACAGTAGCACGAGGGGCAACAGACTAATGCAGCTGAAGGTAAAAGCTCCCCAGGCTTTTCCATAAGATGTAAAATATCATTGACCACCAGTTACTGTTATTGCTGAATGCCAGGTATCATGCAAACACGGAAGGCAATGAATGATGAGACAGAAGGGGAAAAAAGAGAGAGAGATTCAGAGACTGGAATAGAGACATAGAAGAGGTTTATTTATGGGCCATTTCTGTCCATGTCTGTGGTGTGTAACTCTTAGGTTTTTCATCATAACTAATCTATCCTGCTATGTGCCCTAAAGTGTTTCCAATAGGGAACAAGCAGGTGTAGGAGAGTAACAACTTGAATACGACATAAACAGGATAGTGGTGGGTTAATAAAATAAGTAGGCAACATTTACACATACAATAATACTATAAAAGCATTTAATAATTGTTTGCCATACATCTGGAATTTAACCACCCTTCACACTATGCATAAAGCAGTGAATAGCCCTGAGCATCATCTCAGCACACAAAATTGGAAGTCATACTTCACAACGATAAAATTACACATTTGAAGGGACAGTGAGAACAGAATGAAGAATGTGAGAATTAAGGCATCAGGTTTTATCACAGTAATGACAATTGTAACATGCCATAATGTGCACATTGCATCCTGAAGCCTAATAAACATGTTACAGTAAATGCCTCACAATATTGTTTTCAGTCTGCATTACAAAAGCACAGTAAGGTTACAGAATTTTGCATGAAGATAAGCATAATAGTGTGGCCTACAGCTAAAACTCACCATCAAATGTGCGAAAAAGGGATTCATAGGACAGTGGTCAAAATAGGGTGCAAACAGAGGGTAGGACATGGGAATGAACAAAGAAATGTGCAGGATGGTGGTGGAGGGCACCATTGCTATCACCTTCACAACAGAAATATATATATATATATATATATATATATATATATATATATATATATATATATATATATATATAAATGTAATCAGAATTTGGTTAATTTAGATAGTCATCACATCAGGGCTGGGTGACAACATCAGAAAAATGTTGTATGGTCAATTGGACCAAATCAGTTGTGTCAAGCAGACACATAGCAAAGCTGGGGATATATGTATATTTTTGAGAGAGAGAGAGAGAGAGAGAGAGAACTGTTAGAGAAGGTTGTTAGGAACAAAAGGCATAGTTAGGTAGGCTGGATAGGGTAGATTAGGTAGCAGGTGCAGACAAACAGGACATACAAGACAGACAGGGATGATTATGGGCACAAAAGGTTGGGGACACAATCATTGGGGATAATTAGGAGACATCAGAGGTGCATCTGCATCCATCCTGAAAACAGTAAAAATGTAGTCCTCACCCTCTTTACTGTCATCGCTGTCTCTGTTCACAGTCCCTGGGTCAGTGCAGGACATGGCATTGACTTTGCAGTTCGATGCAAGGCCTTTTCTACTCTGCCAATTTGGGCATCAAGGCACCTCTCCATGATGTCCTCCACCAGCCATTTCAGCTTTTGATGGGTGATAAAATTGCTACCTCCAATAATACTCCAGGCAGGTACCTCTGCACCAGTAGGTAAGGAAGATCTACCTGATGAGTTGGAGTGGGTAGTGCAATAGTTCTGGAGGAAACACTGACAGGTTGTGACCCAGATGTGATGGGTGTCTGTGTTGTGGTGGTGCCTCCACAGCCACCTGTGGAAGTATGGCTGGCCAAACCACAGTGGTCAGTCTAGCTCCCTGTGCTGATGGTCATGCTTATAGTAGCAGCAATGTTTCCACACAAAAGAAAACAATAAATTACAAAACAGAAATAGAAAACATAGATAACCACATCAATACCATGTCAAATTTTTATTTAAATATATAAGCAAATATAACATGTTACTATATTAACCATTGCCACATCCAGATAAAATGTGAAGGCTTTGATGTGTAATTAAATAAATCAAACTCAATGCTGTTATAAATAATATGGAAACAGTTGTTTTGCTGTGGCATATCAGATATATGCAATCCAAATAAATCTAGTTACAAGAATGGAATGTTTAATGACATTTAATATTGCAGTAAATAATTTATACTTACTATCCTGTCATAAAAGCTAATTGCTGTACTGCTTATGGGAATTGATTCCACAGACAGCTAAGCTGGTTTATTCAGTGCCAAATGCAATGATCTAGAGTTATGGTAGCAGGCATGTATGCTTGATATAAAGGTTAGGTTTGTTTAAGCAAGCTCATATGGACTGATGCCCTCAAAAATATGATCTTACTTGCATACATACCTGATCCATACATACCACATGTGTGTATGAAGTGAGTTAATCTTTCTTGATGTGGCGCTCTATTCTGGCAATCAGTTCAGCAACTGTATAGCTGTACAGAACAGAAAATAGACAAACAAAATCTAAGCATAATGAATAACTGTACTGGCTGGCAAATCCATGACATATTATTGACTAGTAATGGATCACTATACTTACACAACACAAAGGTTTTTTACCTAAGTTATCCTACCATACCATATGGTATATATATCCTGCGTCTGTCTTTCCTGTCTTTATATAATGGTGATGGCTTTGTTATCCAGTGTGGTAATGCCAATTGCATTGCTGACACCATTGGCCAAGCCTTTCCAATCATCAGCCTTGTACTGAGATCCAGTATATTTCCCTTGCCAAAACTTACACCACTAGCATTTGACAAGGAGTGTCACAAATATCCTGGACTCCTATTCACACCAGCTTTGGGCTCTAAATGGAACACCATCCTCACCTTAACCTGCCTTGCCTTCTGAAGGGCACCTAAAACTATTTGTTTGAATGAGCACTCAGTTCAGATGTCAAGTGTATCAATTAGCCTTGCCATTTGTATTAGTGCACTAGATGGCCTGACAGAGAAATTGGGAATGATTCCTTTAATATATAATGGAGGTGTGAAATATGACAGTGAGACATAGTCATGTGTGATGCTCACTGTGCTTACACATTTTCCACTGTAAAATCATCAAATGCTTTATAATGTTGATTATAATCATCCTTGCTTAGAGTTGATATGTTATGATTTTTTTTGTATAATGGTTTGGAGGGACATACAAAATACAATCTCTCAGTAATCCCATTTGGGAATTGAATCCATGGCTAAAAAGAAGGCTAAAATGCTAAATGTTGTTTATTAGTTGTCAATGCCACAGGTCAGTTAATGTTTTTGTCTTATATGCAGAAGTATAACCATTTCAACATGAGAGGAGAAGAAATTACAACATGCCTGTATGGGTGTGATGTTCACTTGTCATGTTATTGGAGCTATATACAAAATCCGGTATTTGTTATGTAAACACCTTTCAATGTCTGCAGTTGTGTGACCTAAATAAAACATGAAGTGCCACACATACTTTATATGGCATACTGTCCTATACACATAATTATATGTGACGAGTCACACTTTTTTAAAATAAATATTGTGCACATTATACCTATACAAGTGAAGTTTAATTTACTATCATCATGGTTAAGCTTAATATGATTTACACAGATTATAGTGCACTTATATAGCAATTACACATACGTGTGTTGCAAATTTATTATTTTTAAGAGTCAGTTTAACTTAATGTTCAATTTCTAATAAAAATTCTATGACACTACTTACTCTGACTCCTTCAGTAAAATTGTCTGTAATCTGGACTCACACCCTGCATTAATTCTGCAGTTTCTACAAACTCACTGCATTAACACCTTGAGCCACAGAGAACCAAAATCAGCAAGTGTACTTTTTCACTCAGAGATGTGCGCAATGCTAATGGAAGAACAATGGTGCAGTCTCATTTGCATTACTGAAGGCAGCCCAAATGAAAACATTGAGTTTTTTGCCTTCATACATGAACTGTCATTGCACACTGCCTAGCTAAACCCAAATACAGACACAAAAATGAAAAAAATACATATAAAAAAATAATAACGTAAATAAAATCAAGCAACAGAATAATTCAAGTAAAGGGTATATGTAGCAATGGACATACCACTTATCATATGATCATAGGAGGCTACTAGGCTATCAACCCAGAGATCATTTCAAGCCTAGCCATTTCATGACCAATGTAATACCATAGATAATCTAGTCAATACCCAGGATTGTATTTAGTAATGACTTTCCATGTCCAGGAAGGTTGTGGGCGCTATCCATGGAAAGAATTTACAGTACCCCATTCACTCGTCCAGGTTCCTTTTGAACAGTGTCATAGAGGTGCTTTGCTTCACATGAATTGGCAGCCTGTTCCAAAGATGCAACAAATCTGTCCCTTTAGCACATCCTATTCAAGTCTCAGGCCATATTTAGGTCCCTGAAATTGGTAGCTCTAGTCCCGTTTAATTTATGGATATGCAGCAAATTCATTAGGTTTGGGTCAGAGACTGCTCTGTAAGCCAGGCATAAGTGTCCGCTAAGAAGTCTATACAATACTGAGTATAGTGAAAGAAACTTTAGTTGATCTGTGTAAGGCACGTACTGGAGTCCCTTGATCTTCTTAGTTAGAAACCTTTGAAGTCTCTTCAATTGCTGCACGTGCTTTGTACCAAACATGCCAAAATAGGTGTTATACTCAATTATGGGCCTGATTATTGTTGAGTATAGGGGGGATATAAACTCCTTTGCTCTAGAGGCAATGCCTTTGTGAATTAAGGGTGGCCATGGTGGTTCAGCGGTTAGCGTTGCCGCCTCAAAGCAAGAGCTTCTCCGGTTCGATTCTCGGCTGGGGTGCCTTCTGTGCAGAGTCTGCATGTCCTCCCTGTGGTCACATGGGTTTCCTCCGGGTGCTCCGATTTTCTCCCACATCCCAAAGACATGCAGTAGGTGGATTGAACACTCTAAAATTGGCCCTAGGTGTGTGTGTGTGTGTGTGTGTGTGTGTGTGTGTGTGTGTGTGTGTGTGTGTGTGTGTGTGTGTGTGTGTGTGTGTGTGCCATCTGTGGAAGGTTGGGCGTTGGGCTGGCAACTCAACACTGTAAAACTCCACTGCCAATCATGAGCAGACAGATGGTCCACTGTGGTGACCCCTAACTGGGAAAAGCCGAAAGAAGAAGATGGGCCTGATTATTGTCGAGTATAGAGGGGATATAACCTCCTTTGCTCTAGAGGCAATGCCTTTGTGAATCAAGTCTGCTATGTAGAGAGCTTTCCTTACTACAGTAGATACATGGTGGTCAAAGTTAAGTTGCAATCTACTTGTGATCTGAGATCTATTACCACATCATACATACACAGGGTATTGCTGTTAATTTGATAGTGTGAAGGGACATTTTTTTACCAAAGGGAATGATAATGCATTTATTTGCATTTAGTTTGAGACCATAACGAAGACACCAGTTGATGGTCTGTGTAAGACCCTCCTGTAGTATACTGACATAATTTGGGGATTTGATAATTGCACCCAGTTTGCAGTCATCCACAAACTTGGTCAGCCACAGTCTCTTAGTGTTGCTCTGAACTTCTGAGAAGTACTTGCCAAACAGTAGGCCCCCAGCACTGACTCTTGTGGTGCACCTCTGGTGGCAGGTCTTCTAGCTGATGTGGAGTCACCCTCTTTGATAGTGTGTGACTAATTTATGAGCCAATTGGAAACCCATCTTACAACAAAGGGGTTTACATTCAGTTTGCTAAGTTTATCAGTAATGCCTGAGTGTAGGATTGTGTTGAACACCTTGGCCAAGTCGGGGTATGCTTTGTGCATAGATTTGTCCTCGTCAATGCCCTAGTCACATTTTCAAAGAAATCCACCAGGTTTATCAGGCAGGATCTGCCCTTGATGAAACTGAATTGGGTCAGATCCAGGGTTTAGAAGTTGCATATGTCTTTATTTATGAGGTCCATAATGATGTATTCCATGGCTTTACAGATGAGGCTGGTCAGACTTATGGGTCTATAATTATCCAGGTTTGTTGCTAAGCCACCTTTGTGGAGAGGAATAACTGCTGCTTCTCTACATTCTGCAGGAACATAGCCTTTGGTTAGGCTGTGATTGAATAGGGTACTTAATAGTGATGCTAGGTCATGTTTTAGTTTGTTTAGAAGACAGCTTGGGCTGCTATCTGGTCCCATAGAGACTGTGTTTTTCCCCTTAGATGAGGCTTTAATGACCTGCTCTTTGGATATGTAGGATGGGAGAGAGTTGGGGGCAAGGTTTGCAATATGTTTGAAGGGGATAAGTGAATGAAATTTTTACCACATCTGTCCGTCAGCACGTTTGGTATCTCTGCGGGATTAGTGTGTGGTACCGTTAGTTACTAGTTCGACAAATGCTTGGGTCCTACATTTTAGGTTTACATACCTAGCTGTAAAAGGTCTTATGGTTATCCTTGGCTATGTTTGCTAAGTTTTTATCAAAGTTACCCTTAGAGGATTTGACAAGATGTCTTATTTGCCTGTTGAGGCTGAGGAAGGTCCTTTTCCATTGTTGGGGCCTCACCTTAGTTTCTTAGACAACAACGTTTTGCATTTGTTGTAATGTTTTTTAATGCTGGATGGCCATCAGGGTGGCTTGTTTTTACTTGGGGCTCTGGCTTTGGTTTTCTCTGTTATAGCCCAGTCTATACACTTTTACAAGTGATAGTACAGGGCTTTAGTGTAAGCTTTGGTGCAGTTACCACTTACAGCTGGAGGTGAGGCTTGGAATGCATTTAAACCTTCCTCTATGAGGGTATAGTTTGTATTAGTGAAGTTTTTTAGTCTGACTTCACACTTTGTGAGTCTTGGTGCTAAAGCCAGTTCAAAGGTGACTGATTTGTGGTCCGATTTAACTAGTAAGAGTCCAACAGTTGTGGTGGTGCATCTGGTTGTCATGTTAGTGCGCACCAGATCTAGTATGCTTGTTCCTCTTGTTTGGATTTGAACAATTTGTTCAAGGGCATTTGAGTTAACAAAGTCAAGGAACTTGTAAATTAGGGCTAGGGTAGGTTTCCCAGTTGATAGTGGGATTATTGAAATCTCCCATTACCAGAGTGTTTGGCAATATTTGGATTGACTCCAGTTTGTGCATCATCACATACTCAGAGAGCTCAATCATGTTTCTCTTCATATAGTCTCAGTTCATTCACTCTAACATGAGCTATGGCAGAGTCATAATGGTAGTTGTTGCTGAGAGACCCGATTGCATGTGTATTCTGATGAATCCTGGCTCTGGACAGGCATCTGACCATGACTTTCTCCTTATGTAATCTGGTGAGTGGGACATCTGTGTGTCTCACTATGGAGTCTCCAATGACAAAATAGTTTGGTTTGCGAATGTTATGTCTTAAGGGCTTGGTAGGTGAGACACTGGTGTCATGGGTGCTGTTGAAACTGTGTTATTTGTAGCAGTGTTGTGTTTTGGAGGTCTCTGATCTTTTGATATATTTTTTTGAGAGAACCTCCGTGTATGTTAATTTATGTATTGGATGTGTACTGTGTATATGAGTAGTGGTACTATGCCCATGAGTAGTAGTGGGTGAGTTGACTACCTCTTCAGTGTTACTGTTTCGAGTGCTAGGAGAGCAGGGCTTCAAGATTCTTGGTGTAGATACATCTGTTGCATGCTGTACTAGAGTGAGTTATTAGTAGGATGTTATCAGAGTACATGAGGCAGTTACTACACTGCCTTAGGAGACCCAAGTCAACAAGGCTGGCAGGAGAAACAGGAGAAGTCTAACTGTCCATAATGCTAGGTTTAAATAACTGTTATCACTAAGGGGGTGCTTTCAGGATTGATCTAGGAGGTATTCTGTAGATGGGTATTTATAACTAGGTTTTTGGCTGGTGGTTTAATAGGCCACAGCTCACTAGCAATACTTCTTAGACTGGAAATGTACTAAAGATGAGGAATACACTAATGTACTACAGCTGTATCTAAGCGAAAAGTTGTCAGAATTATCTGTCTGGCTATGGTGCACAAGTGCATGGCTTAAATACCAGAAGCTAAAAGCTTACTCCAAGCCCTAGACCAATCACCCTTCAATAGATAGGTTCCAATCAGCACACTTCTATCACAAGGTTGCAGAAGAGCCCCTTCCAATCAAAGATGGCTTGGAAAATGTGCTCAGAATGCATCAGTCACCACAAACAGACCCAGATGCAGCAAACCTGTATCTGGACTATGCTACAGCTACTTGGTAAACTAATTAAGGAGAGAAACACTAAACAATGTTTTAGACAGCAGAAAACCAGCAGTGAGACAATAAAAGTAATTTTAAACAGCAGAAAAACAGCAAGGAGACACTAAAGAATGTTTTAAATAGCAAACAAATCAGTTATTTAAAACACTGCCTGGTGGGAAAATAGAAAAAACAGAATGGATGCTTAGCAAACAGTGAAAAGCAGCAACATTTAGTTTGCAATCAGTGAAAATAGCAAACATGCTTTGCAAACAGTGGAAACAGCAACAAAATACAATTTAACAGGCACAGTAAGGCAGAAAAATATAGTACAAATAGTGCAGTTTAGTTTACAATATTAAAATACAGCATTAAAAAGCATAATACAATAAAAGTGCAGCAAATCTACCTACCGCTGTGGCTTAAAGTGTTAATGCAGTGAGTTTGTAGGCAGAGGATGACACCTTCATCCTTTTTCAGAGTTTGCAGATGATAAACTGCATTTCTGTTACACAATATCAGTCTTTCATGTAATGAAAATTCTTTAGAAAGGGGCCTCACTAGGAATTGCATAAGGCCCATTTGTGCTGTCATGATTACTACTTTGTAGATATGAATATTTTAGCCAATATATATATATGAATATTATATATATATATATATATATATATATATATATATATATATATATATATATATATATATATATATAATGCATTACATTACTGTTTTTTTGTTCTCACACTTTAGTAAATGTCAGTTTTTTTTTACATTATGCATGTCAACATTTATTGCTACTAAAAATAGTTCAGTTTCCAACAAGAAAATATTTGTGTCACAACTTCTAACTTAAATTTATGCAAAACTTGAATCAAACCCTGCATTATTTATGTTGTCAGACATATGTTGCTGAAATTAACATGTTGAGCCGAAAAGAAAGTTTCATATGACTCTGTATTTGATCTAAGTATTTTCAGTATTATACATATGAAGGTGTTATTTAAATTATAATCAGTGTCATGCTTTACAGAAGTTCAAACAGATTGCAGGATGTGTATTCATTAGACAGAGTTAGGTCGCTCAATTCATAATAAAAAATCAGTGACAGTAGTTTTGAACAAGTATCAGTGTGTGGATTTGAATTCAGTATTACTTCTAGTCTGTCTCCAAACTCATCGCATTAACACTTTTGGCCACAATGATAGGCAGTGAAAAGGTACATTTTCTTCACTCTTTATGTCCAGAATGCTGACAGAAGTGCACTGGCACTGGTCTTATTTACTCTATTGATGGTGTTTTGCCTTGAGAAGTGAATCATCATTCACTGCTGGTAATCCTTATCAGTTAACATTGCTCAATACTATGTGGCTCACAACAGATAAAGCCAAAGAAAGCCCCACAAAATTAAAGGATTTTAGCCATCTCTTTATCTTATACTATATAAATATGCACAGTAAATATTGCACTTTCATGAAAAGTTCAAAAAAAGTTAAAACAGTTCACATTTCTAGATCTGAACTTCGAATCCATGTCATTAACATGACACACAAGATGATTGATACTATTCACCACATATGCACACAATGAAGAAGATAAAGTAAACTACATCTACTCAAGCTATGACATTTTATTGCTTTACATTAAGGGTCCAAGATAAGCATTTTCTCACACTTGTTTATTGTATTTTTTCAGTAGACATCTAGGTGAATATTTCCACCAGTTAAGCTAATAATTCCTGTCACAATAGTAACAAATGTTTGCCAATATAAGATTGTTTTCTTCCCTTTCTTTAGTGAGCAGTGATGTAGTTATATGCATTCGTACAAAGAACTCAATCTAAATTGCATTTGATTAGAAAATGTTTGTCTATGTATTTAGCTGTTATGTACTTGTAATAGAAGGACAGACAACTTGATACTCAGAGGCACAGTTAGGGCATGAGCATTTATTCATAAAACTGTTAAAAAGGCTATCTCCAGAGTCAGTCAATGTAATCTAAGACCTTTTGTTAAGTCTGTTCTCACTGATCTACTCTTAGTAAGTGTGCACCAAATTGGCAGGAGTGTGAACACTTACTTATTCCTCCATTACTTCTAATAATTCAAACATGCAAGCCCTTAGCAAGCTCCATTCTCAATGCTCGTTCTTGTAATGCTAGCGTGTGTGCACAGCATTGTGTAGATCCTCACACCATGTTTATCTGCCCAGCACATTGAGCAGATTGATTGATTCATGAATGACAATGAATTGACACCTGATTTACATATTTAGAATGCCCACAGGGGCTAATCTGCATTACACAAGAACAGTCTGGTGCTAAGGCACTTGCATCATAGTAGGGCAGACTACTTTGATTCACCAACTTGAGATACTTCTGTTTGACTGTTGCAATTGCATTACTTTTCTTTACATTTCATACAAATCCTGTCGAGGTATGTCATGTTTCATTACAAATAAAATAATTTCCACATTTTCTGATTAATTATTATTTCAAATAACATTGCATAATGTCTGCAGTTTGTCTATTGTTGTTGTTAATAGAAGATACAGCAGCTGTTTTTTGAAGTATCCTTTGCTAACTTTACATGCCTTTATAGCTTAATTTCTCCAAGAATGTGAACATGTGAGAAAATGTTCTTATATTACTAATAACAATGGCAAGGTTACATTTTAGAAGAACTGTGTTAAGCCAGTTATGTATGCCTGACATTGACAAAGAGTATCCCAAATGGTAACATTTTAAATTCCCTGCATTTTGATTAAATGTTGATGGTGCTATTATTCCAGAGTTACACAATATTTTCACTCTTAGCAGGGTTGACGTTTTATTCTTTATTTTTTTTTTTGGGGGGGGGTTCTACTTATGTATTACTTTTGTGTATTCCTATAGAGTGCTAAGTTAATTTCTGTCAATGAAAATTGCATACATCCATATTTTTTTTTTGCCAGTCACTTTGCTTCTTTTGCTGAAACATAAATATTTGTTTTTGTTCTCTTACATCTTATACAGGAATATGGCTCCAAATAAATCTGGGCCATATAATCCTGCATTCTGAACTACTGTGAATGAGGTGATAGTGCAGGCATTCTGTCAACATGGATCACACATATTAGATGACACTAAGCTGACAAGCCCTTTTGTGACCATGTACTGTGGGTGACTACGGCCATGAGTACCAACAGTTCACACAATGAGCCAGTGACATGATCACCAAGGCAAAGAAAAGAGCTTGTGCTATATCATGGGAACATAGAGCTACTGGTGGTCATCCAGCTACAGAACTACCACTCAGTGAGACAGAGGAATCCCTGTCCACTGTAAGGGATCCAGGCAGCTCTTGGCAGGTTCTCAGTGTAGTGTTTGGTGCTGAGGTAGAGGATGACCAAAGGGTGTCTATAAGTGAAGCTATAGGTATGCCATCAAGTATCTTTTATTTATCTCTCTCTCTCACTCTCTCTCAATATATATATATATATATATATATATATATATATATATATATATATATATATATATATATATATATATATATATATATATGTATGTATGTATACAGAGAGAGAGGGAGGGTAAGTGATATACAGATAGATAAAAGAGAGTTAGGAAGTGAACAAAGGAAAGGAGGGGATATAAAGCTATGACTGTACAGCACCTTTATTTATATTCATAAGCAGGTGATGTTTGTCTTTAATGTGTCATCTTCATTATAATGTTTATCATCCCTCTTTCCATCTCCATTTTGTCTGTCTAAGCATATCTGGTACTGATGTTCAATGCCTCCAGTAAATGATATGGTCATAACTTTTATTGGTACTTCCTTATTATAGCGTCCCCCAGAGATAGCGACCTTGGTGATGCTGTTAAGTAAAGAGTATAATAAGGAAATACCCAATGTATTATTACAGTTTAAATTTCAGCATCATTAGGTATTAAAGGGGTGCTGTCTTTCACACTTTGTGATAGGCTGTTTTCAATGCAAACCACAACAAAACAAGGCTAATCACTGGCACTCTTCTTCTATTTCCAAATAACAGAATCCTGTATCCTGACAAGGTTAAAGTATATTTGCTGCTGCCACTGGTACACTTTGCAATGTTGTATTTCTTTTTATGAGCGAAGAAGTTCAGTACTAACCCAGTTTTATCAAAAACAGGCTTAAAAACAAATCTGGGCAGCGAACAGCTCATGTTCAGTCATAGGTTTGACCGCCATGGCAGGAATATGCGACCCCACATTTACTGATGCACATCACCCTCATTTATGGTATTTATTTTTTTTTAACATTTGGTGTGGTTTTCTTCTAAAGAGTTAAATGTACAACATAACACTAAGAGTTTCAGTGTTGTCCATTACATCCAATGCAGAGAGAAATAATTTTAAAAATAGTGCATGTTATCCCTGAACTGCATCATCAAGACCGCTTTCGTAGAGGGCCGCTATAATAAGGAAGTACCTTTTTTCAGTCATATTACTGCATAGAATGTTTATTTAAGTCTACTTCTATTTATTTTTATTACACTTGCATCTATTATTGATTAACTCAGGTTATGTAGCATAATTATGATAATCTTTTCTTGTATTTTTATATTTAATATGTTTTATTACTTGTTATCACAGATGAGCCTGACATCAGCACTGTGGAATGCCTACTGCCTGATGTTGACAAATTGGTAGCCTCTGATGATGATGGCCATGATGAAAAGGCATAGTCTTGGGATGCAGAGGTTCAGTCTGACACTGAGGATGTGGCTCCCACATTCCCTGGCCAAAGTTTGGACAATAGTCAGTATGCCTAGACTTACTGATGAATCTGATAAACACCAAAACCAACTTAAAAACTCCACAAGGTGTGAAAGGATCCAACTACTCCATGTAGCAATATATTTATTAGTGTTTTTGCTCCATATTATCATGGGACTTCATCAAAATACAGCAAACTATACCAGCAGCCTTAAATACAAAATAATATGTTACTAATCTAACAAAAACAATGATCAATTTAAAATATAATGTGATATATTTTTTCTCTTAAATACATATAAATACATTCTAAGCAAATCTGAAACATACACATGACAAAAAGTCATCAGAGATAAGACAGGATGAGAGTGACAAGGTTGAGTACAGTAGTGTGGTTACTCCATTTGCACAGCTGGCACAGATTCCCCCTAGCAAATGTTAGGTTGAACTATCACACAGGGCTGTCACAGAGATTTGGAAGAGGCCTGTTATTCAGCTTCACCCTGATGTTGAGGTGTCAATAGATGCTACACAACACATGTATTGGATCACAGAGGCATATACACCTTCAACCAGAGCCTTAGAAGAGATAGAGTACTGAATGTTTTGCATTCTAATGTCTGAGATTGCCTGAACCATGTGGTTCACTCCTTGGACAGGCTGAATGACACACTAGGTCATTCAGTGTAACATCTTGCTCCAGTAGTGGCACTATTTCTACTGCTCTGTCAGTGATTGGCATGTCCACATCCATGCATGGTAAATCATGTGGCAATAGTCATGGATGTAGTCATCATGAGAGCTCATCCTACAGACACTGTTCACATTCATATAGCACCCCAATTTTTATCTAGGGCCATGGGACTAGCACTACAACGTCTGGCAGAGGTAATTTTTATGGTGGGGGTAGTGATGGTGAACTGAATCCTCCATCATGTAAGCCTCTCACCAGTCCAGGATGCCAAGGTAAAGTGCTAGCACAAGGGCTTTGATTGTGTTCCAGCTGACCCACATACTTAAAAACTAATTTTGGCCAATCCACCTCACAAAACACATGCATATACCAACAGAGCAGTGGAAGTAGTGACAATACTGGAGTGGGATGTTGCACAGCCACCTCATCCTGCCCAGTAGTCAGCATCATTCTTAACCATTACCTCTAACCATCCTCTTTGCTCAACTGAGAAACACTTCCTTGAAATCCAAAAACAGAAACAATCTATGAGTCACTGCCTATATTCCTACTCAGTAGCCAAGGCCTGCAACAGTATTTCTATACATATTAGCGCAAAAACGTGTAGTCACATATTCAAACAATGTCTAAAGAGATTTTTCCTTAACTCCTGGCTATGTACATGTCTTGCAACAGGCTGACACTCCCCTTTATTTTTTCTTTCTCTTTATTTCTCTCCACTGTCTTCCTTCTACCTTCCTTCAATTCCTTCTTCCCTCTCTTTCTCTTGCTTTTCTTTTTCATCCTTCCTTTCTTCCCTTCTCTAATTTGCTGAAGTACCTTTACTTCTCCAATAGCTCACTACTTTAACTTCATTTTCTAATTTCCCCCAACTGCAAAATTTCTTTCCTTTTACTCTTTTGCCCATATTTTAAATGCTTAACATATTTACCATTGGTTATCACCATTGATTATATTTTACTAGGTGTTTAATATTCAATTGTTGTTCAATATACCATGTATGCTTTTCTGATTTGACTTTATCCTGTAGATTAATGTTACTGCACTTCATGTGACAATATTATGTAGTTTATTAATCAAACTATGTATGTGGAGCTTTTCTCCTCGGGTCTCAGTTGAAAATGGGATTCATGCACGTCAGACTTATTCAGTAAACAAATGCCAAACAAGTACAAATGCCAAATAAATGTATATAAGCAGTACTACTGAAATATTTACATTCAATGCTATTGGCCCTGACAATGGATAACTGCTGCTAACCTGATTTCTCTCACACACACACACACACACACACACACACACACACACACATACACACACACACACACACACACACACACACACACACACACACACACACACACACACACACACACACACACACACACACACACACACACACACAAACACACACACGCACACACTTCTTTGATGTCAGGCTTGCCATCCTAACCCTCACACACACACATACACACACACACACACACACACACACACACACACACACACACACACACACACACACACACACACACACACACACACACACACACACACACACACACATACATGCACCCTGATGATGTCTGTACCCTATTGTTTGTACATTTCTTTGTGACTTAAGATTGTCTATGCTTGAGGCTCAGAGTGGATAGCTAATGCTTGTGTCAAAAGATGCTTGCTTTAATCAAACACACACACACACACACACACACACACACACACATATATATATATATATATATATATATATATATATATATATATATATATATATATATATATATATATATATATATATATATATATATATATATATATATATATATATATATATATATATATATACACACACACACACACACACACACACACACACACACACATATATATATATATATTTGGGTTTTTTTTCATGATATCAATTTTAAAAATAATTTTGTTATCAATTTCTTGATCCTCATTGTATTGGAATTGTATTCTTAATAATTGTCCTGTGACATAGTAATTAGTGCTTGCCCAGAAACGTGTGTAAATTATGCCAAAATTGCTCTAGTCTTGGTTGGGTGTCTTCGGTGGGCATCTTTAATGCATGATGTCCAGTATTGAGCAGACTAATATTTATATTGCATGTATCACTCAAGAGTTACTGCTGACATTCCTATTCATTTAAGCATTGTATTTTCTTAGTGACAGACAATACCTGCATATAAAGGTAATCATTTATCTCTCCTTTACAAGTTTATCACTTACCTTGGCTGATGCTGCTGGTGCAAGCAAGTTGTGCCTTCTGGGGTTGATTCTGTCTGATGCTCATGAAAGACAACCATTGCATGAGTAAGTAAAGGTTGCTGATTTTATATGCATCACAGTTATTGTTTGTGTATAGGTTATCTTTCTAGGATTTCACTTAGGCATTTAGTGTGTGTGATATCCTCAGCCTCTTAGCCAAAGCCAGAACATATTGTGCACACGTATGACTGTCTTGATCATCAGTGGCTACTGGTTCCACCTCAGACTCCATATCTGTGTTTACTTTCCCTGTTGGGCCTGTCTGTGGTTCTTGGAACTGCAGTCCTGGGCTTGTTGTTCTTTTTGTAGCTGTTTCCTGAAAAGTATATTGTGCAACATGGAACAAACTGTGAGGATTTTGGCAGAGGTGGTGGCTGAGTTTTACTGCAGCGGACCACCAAATATGTCTAGATATTGGAACCTTGATTAGTACAAGCCAGCTACATGCTAAACAATATTCCCAGTTTGATCATAGGCATCACTGTATACCTGCTCAGTGGAAATGTGTGAGTTTTGAATGGGCGCCATGAGTCAAGGATCCAGTGCATAACTTGCATCCACCACCAGATGCCCTTGTGGAAAGTCTCCCCAAGAAACCTTTACATAAAGGTCACAGGTGTGCTATATGTGTGAGTCATGAGAACTGCTAGCATTACCTGGACACACATTGTAGATGATGTCAGTTAGGGCATTACACACTAACTGACAGTTAATAGAGTGGTATAATTTTCTGTTGATGTTCCTACTTCCCTGTTCCTCACGTGAGGCTTTTATATTGATGTGTGTGCAGTCTATGTTCTCCAGAACCTCAGGGAGGTTTGTTATGGCACAGAAATTTTGCATGGTTTTCTCTCTCTCCTGTGGGTTAAGTGTAAACTAGATATGATCCCTTACATGTTATAGCATTGCATTTAGACACTGATGTAATATTCTGGAGGCTGAGGCTTGTCACATTCTCAAAATATCCCCTGTAAATCTCTGAAAAGTGTCTGCAGCTACTATACATAATGCTCCATATACCTTGGTTTCAACTGGAATGGTTTATCCATGATTTCCCTGGGGTCTCAGATGAGGGCACTAGAAGTTCCCTGTCCACCTGTAGTGCTATACAATTTCGGTATCATGAAGTCCACAATAAGTCAAATGGGGACTGAGCACTCTTTTCCTTCTAGGTCAAGATCTGACAGCAGCAGGAGCACCTAGTATTAAAGCCTGTTGTACATACATTTTAATACTAGCAGCAATAACCCCTAACATTTTCAAAGTGTGTTTGTGACTGTATTCCAAAAAGTTTTGGAATTAAGCTCAGAAGAGAGTTTGGCATGAACAGTTACTTTTTATACTTTCTTGAATCACTTCACCATGTTAAATTGTTTCATTAGCATGTATTTCATCTACATATGCCTTCCTTATCCTATTCTGATGCTTACCCTTGTTTTGAAGGTGGGTGTGGCATGAAGAGCTGTTTAATAAACACTAAACAGTCTGTGTGACTCACACATGCATACTGAGAACTGTAGGTCTTCATTAATCCAGACTCTAATCTTGATTCTGCAGTAGTATATTCTGTGTTAATTTAAAAAAGGGTATATTTCTTGTCAACATGCTTTGAATTAATTTGATAATAAGGTATTTATATTAACCACAATGTGCATACTCATAGCCTCGGAATATGCATGAATAGTTGTTTGGTTTTCCTAGTGACTCACAATGAGTCCTAAAAAATCAAGGAACATTTCATAGCTTAATGCCTAGTGTAAAGTTACAAGGGGAAATAGGCTTTTCTGAAACAATAATTTAAGAAATGCATATTGTTCTTATCATTATTTGAGACTAAAGCGCTCTTCAGGAGGTACCCATATTTGTTGAGTAGTCTGTTCTAATGCAGACTCAATGTGCTTTTAAAAGTGCATCACATTTTGTTTCAGATCATGGCAAGTACTGCAGCTTAATAAAATGTTTTTGAGTAATGAATGCCCCACTTTGCATCTCTAGTTATGCCTAAGATTCTAACCATCAGGACTTCCACAGTCTTGAAATATACGAGCTTTTATAAGTTTGTATTTTCACTTAGCTGGATTTCGTCTTGGTAATCAACTGTCTGCTTTTCATTCTTTTTCAGTACTTCTGTGAAACTGTGGTCACTGTTGTTGTGTTTCAGAAAAAATCACAACGAACGTGCAGCTTAAGATTTCTATAGAGGTCTAGAAGCAAAACACTGATCTCACAATATACACATTATATTTTGCTGTACGTATTCATTAATGTCTCTTCAGCATTTAAGGACTGTGTATCAATGAAAGACTGTTTTATGCTAATGTAATGTCCAGTAGGAATTTTTTTTATAATTTTCTTTGTGTGCCCGTGGACCATTGGCTCGCACATATCCCTGCCAACCCATTAGTTCTACATGGAGAAGGCTAATGTCTATGCAACCACGGTAGTTTTTGCTGTTACTACCTTCCCCATCTCCATGATAAAATGATGCTGGCATTCCACACTGCCAGACCAATGGATTCATCTGTGCTTCAGTGCCTGCTGTCCCTTGCTACAACACACCACCCCTCTTCTTGGATCATAAATTCTAACCTCCAGGCTGTCATGCTACCTTCCCTGTGACCCTTAGCCTCTAAGTGTAATTAGTGGATCAAGCTGTCATTCCTTATACTTTAAAGCAAGGAGAGAACATCAGTCACTCACTTCCACCTGTTCTTGCAAGATTCCACAGCATCTGGGTCAGTACTTAATTCCATATTATTTACTACACAGTCAAGGCTTCATTCCTTAGGGACAAAGACAGAGGGGAGAAAGTGCGTATAAGTATAGGTATTTTAAGCCATTTTTGAAGAAGAAACAACTGCAGTTAAAACCATGAATACCACCTTATTGTTGCCATGTGTGTATATGTCCAAGGTGAGTCTCCTTCCAGAAATGTTTGGAATGTTTTCATTTTAGTGACTACCTGAACATTTTTTAAAGTAATGACAGAAGCCAGATTTGTGTAAGAAATCAATGATAGTCTTGCTGATATTAGGAAATGCCAGCTGACTGGTAATGTCTTCAGTGACTCCACGAAAGCTTCTGAACTAGATAATTACTAAATATTACACATTTTCCTATTAACTATGAATATATGCCCTAAAAGAGCTGTATGCCCCCAAGACTTTCTTCCCAGTTGCAAGTTTTCAATTAGCATAAGACCAGCCACATCTCCTCCACCTTTATATGTTCAGAACCAGTCCATATTACCCCTCCTTCTCTTACGCTGTGAAGATGCTATGATTATTTCTAGGACAGGACCTACACCATAATCCATAGGAACAACACTTCAGGATGCCCTAAGCACTGCTGCTAATTGGCTTGATAGCAAATACTTCTTCTGAACACATCCATGACCAAAGAAATTATCTCTGGAACTAACAAGATACTCTCTTTAGTCTTTCCAGAATAGCATATTATAGACCTTAATACAAAAAAGCCTAAAAACAGCACATTCCTTTATGTACTCCAGAGTTCGTTTAAACTGAGACTTCATCTACCAACTTTGCATCAATTATTGCGGAACTAAAATCCAAAGACTTCTTTTCTGGGCGTAGAAAATCATACATTTCCTATCCCTACCTACCAGAGAAGCAACAAGCAATGGCATTCTCCTAGCACCATTATAATACAGACTCTCCTTAAATGCTTCATCCTTACATAAATAAATAAATAAATAAAATAAAAATCTTAGTTCTTTTCAAACTACTTCAAACATTATTATTTGGCTTTCTATCATGCAGGCCCTAGATCAGTGTTTCTCAACCACCTGGCCACGGCCCAGTACCAGGCTCTGGCATAAATTATATATGGTTGTGAGAGGTTCTCCTGGGCTACAGTCCCAGTGCAGCAGGAGTTTCTAACTCTGACAAAGACGACAAATTTTAACCTCTAGCTATTACAACTCCCGCCTGTGTAAATCAAAAAATTCCATATTCTATCTGACAGAAATCTTGTAAGACTAAAGTCATATGCAACTGAAGTAAACTTAATGAGTGAAGTTGTATGAGTAAAGTGCAAAATAATATGATGATGGAACTATGTAAATATTAGGTGTAGCACTTCATACTAACCACAAAGGACCTGCTTAAAAAACTCTCCATACTGAGAAAAGAACTGCAAAAACCACTTCCCTTTTATTTGTTTTTTTTTCATTAATTACACCCAGATCATAGGTAGAATAATATAAAACAAGGAAGAAGTACAATCCATATTAAAAAAAAAAAAAACAAAGGCAGACCACTCACAACAGAAAACAAAATATGTTTTGTCACAGAAATACAGGAAGTATGTAAATTAAGTCAGAAGCGACACAAGAGAACCTTGAATAGGAATGAACACAATGATGAATACCAAGATACTGAAGAGCTGACCTCAAACTAGAAGCAAGATCCTATAACTTGCTGTTGCCCTACTTCAAATTTTAAACAACTCAACCTGTCACAACTAACTACTATTAAACTCTGCTACATTAAAGTAAAATAGAGATTAACAAATGACTGGCAGTTCAAATCCAGGTGACCGATTGGCAAGCATCATACAGCAGGACCAAGCAAATCACAGACTGCCAAATCCTTAACCAAACATATAAAGCCTCTGTTCTCAAAGGTGAATGAAATAACATATGTGTTGCAAATGTCAGTGACCAATCAGCAAGGAAGTTTAAAGAAAAAATTTCCACTGAAATTGAAGATCAAGGCAGTCTGTATTCAGTTCTTCGCAGGTTGACATTACAGTAAGTCCTTGTTTTGAAACCCTAGTGGCATGATTTTTTAAAAATAATACACTTATAGATTTACATTTTTATATGAATAAGAGATAAGGGATTTTGTTTAATTTTAGTGTTAAGAAATCTCATATAGAAGGTGTTTGTGACACAAAAGATAGTGATTCATCCACCTCAAGCCTACAGAGTGAGCACCAGGATGTGCAAAAAGAGAGGAAAACTAACAGCACACATAAGAAAAAGTTTGCATCCACTCTTACGTATACAGACAGCTATTTAAAATTTGGTTTCATACGATACCATGACACTGAATAATTGCCACAACCTCAATGTGTCATTTGTGCTACTTTCTGGGAAATGAAGCTATGAAGCCATTACGACTTCCCCAACATCTTAGCACAAAACATTGTGATCTACTCAACAAACCCATCAAATTCTTTATGTGTAAAATAGATGCTCTTAAAATAGAAAAGGAAACTATTGTCCAAGCTTCAACCACTGACACTTCACTTCTGATGGTATCCTTTTTAATATCACTACAGCTAAATGAAAAAAAGAATGTGTTCCACTGACAAATAACTCATTAAGCCTTCTTTGATTGCTGCTTGGAATGAAGTATTAGGCCAGTCTGCAGCAAGTAAAATGAAAGATATCCCATTGTCAAATGATACAGTTGAAAGGTGGATATCAAGTATGACAGAAGATACAGAAATACAACTCATTGAAGAAAATTTAAAAAAATTGAAATTGTTTGCATTACAGCTGGGCGGATCTACAGATATTCAGAACAGCAGCATTGTACTTATAATATATTGACCATGCTGAAAGTGATATGAAGGAGGACATTTTAAGTGTTTCTGAATTAGCTATGCACACTACCAGCAGTGAAATTTTTAAAATTTTAAATGATTTCATTGAAGAGAGAGGTCTCATATGGAAACATTGCATTGGAGTTTGTACTGACGGTGCTGCCTGTTTTTCAGGTAGAAAGTCAGGTATAGTCACTAAAATTAAGGATATGGCAGGCAACAACTTATTATTAATGCATTGCTACATTGATAAGCAAAACCTGGCCTCCAAAAAAAAACTGGCACCTGAGCTTAATGAAGTCCTGTCTCAATCTTTTAAAATGATTAATTATATAAAAAACAGTGTTTTAAATACAAGACTGTTAAAAGCATTGTGCGAGGAAATGGACTCTGAACATCAAAATCTTCTTTTCCATTTGGAAGTTCATTTTCTGTCCCATGGTAAAGTTCTCAAGAGGCTATATGAACTCTGAAAGGAAATTGAGCTGTTTCTAATTGATAAGAAAAGTGATCTGCTACGTTATTTCCATGAGAAGAAATGAGTAGCCAGGCTGGTATATCTCAGCAACATATTTTCTTACATAAACGAGGTGAATTTAAAACTTCAAAGTCCAGATACAGTAACATTTAATGCTTGAAATAAGACTGAATCTTTCAAAAAGAAACTCAAACTCTGGCTTAATATGATTGCAGAAGGAAACAATGAAATGTTTCAGTCATACTCAAATTATATTATGGAAGCAGATGATTTCTATTCACAGAATTCAGCTTCAGATATTATTGCATGCTCATTTGAAGATGTTGTTGTTTGAAAAGTATTATCCCAAACATGAGGATTCCCGGAGGCAAAATATGTGGATTGTGAACCCTTTTGTTATACACAAAGTGATAGCCTAGCCTTTCCCATAAAGAAACCCTTCAACTTACTGAATTATCATTGGACAAAGGACTTGTAAGTGCTTTTAATTCTATGAGCAATTTGAAATTCTTGATAAGAATGAAAAAGGCAATGCAAATCCAAATCTGCATGAAATAACAATGAGATTCATTCCTTGCTTTTCCACCACATATCTTCGTGAAACTGCATTTTCTGCCATGACTGTGTTTAAAATGAAACAGAGGAACTGCCTGCAACTTTCTGACTGTCTTCATTTGGCTATTACTTCAATTCATCCCATAATTAATAAGCTAATGGACAGAAAATACCAAATAAAAGTCTCAATAGCTTAACTAAAACCTTCAAAAACTCAATTGTAATAAAGGAAACTAAGTTTAACTTTTTCAATAACTTATAATTGCTGTGTTAAAGTGCTTAATTTTCAAATTCAAAATATTAATTAGTGTTGAAACTAGTGTTTAGAATTGATTCATACATTTTTATTTATTAAATTACATACTTTGCATATATAAATATTTGGCGTGTGTGTGTGTGTGTGTGTGTGTGTGTGTGTGTGTGTGTGTGTGTGTGTGTGTGTGTGTGTGTGTGTGTGTGTGTGTGTGATAAGTTTTCCATCGACAAGTTGACATCCTTCTGCTGCTTCCCCTGCTCAGTTCACTAGTAAGGTGCATACATATTTTTCTCACTACCATTTTTTTTTCAAACCAACATCATTAAAATCAATTTAAGAATACAATAATCAATGTTACACTGAATTATATTACAAAATGTTGGTGATCAGAATGGGATATGTCAATGAAAATCAGCACAAATTAATTTATTGATGTTGCCTGAGAAATCTATAATATGCTACAAGACTTGATTAGTCCAGTGATTGATAACTAATTTGAATACAATTTTGTATTTCTCAACATGACACACACTATATATATATATATATATATATCTATATATATATATATATATATATATATATATATATATATATATGTGTGTGTGTGTGTGTGTGTGTGTGTGTACTAATACTCTTTATGATTATGCCATAATTAATTATTAATACTAAAAAACTGGAAAGGTATTTACTAGTAAATTTGTTGGGACCAGGCCCTCATCTTAGAAAAAAAGAATTTACTGGGCCGCAGTCTCACAAAGGATGATCACTGCTGGCTTAGATGAACATAGCTGCTCTGTCATAAATAGAACAAAGTGGCTGCTAGTTCAAAGCTCCACACTCATTCTGGGTTCGGTCCTGCTTAATATCTAAAGCAAACCTCATTTCCATACTCCTAAGGTAGATTCAGAATAAGGGAAATAAACATTGTAAGAACAAATCCTCTCATTCCTAGGCCAAAAATTGGGATTCCACCCTTGTTAGCTAATGAATCTCAATGACTACTTTTAATGCCAGTTCAAATGTAATTTTTACCTACTAAAAGCTTCAAAATGCATTTGCTCCTTTTCTGGTAAGTTACACAGTTTCATTTTTTTTGTTCTAATCAAGCTGCTTTACACTCTGTAATTTTTAACCCTAAATGTCCCTTCTTCTCTTAATTCCCTCACTCATTTCTCCTCTTTCTCAGTTTACATAATGTTTTCATTTCATTATTCTCTTCTTTTCTCTCTGTCTGTCATAAGTTTATATACATGTGATAGAACTATTATATGTTAGTTGGTTGCCAGATTGCTAGACTACAATATTAGGATCCAATTTGTTGTATTAAGTTGTATCTTCTATAAATGTACATGTATGTCAAACTTCTTCTTCATGAGCTAAACCTAAAACTAGTCCACCTAAATCAGTGATCTACCCTAGCTCACATATGTAAATGAATGAATAAGTACATTCACACAAATAAAGTCATAATGAAGAAAGAAAGAAGACATCAGTACAACAAATGTTGACTTTTTAACAAATTCTAAAATGTCATGTAGACACTACACAGTTTGCCTTTGAGCAATCAGTGAATGTTGCAGTTTATTTAAGATACAGCACTCATAGAGCTGTCTGTTGACTACATTGTCTTTGAACAAATGATGAATTAGCCCATCTTTGTAACCTTGTCCAGTATTTGTGTACATTTTTGATAATAAGCATCAGATAAGGTATCTCAAAGCAGGTGATGCTAATAACCATATGTAGGTAATAGATTTTCATACGTTTTGCAGTGGCTTATGACAATGACTTTCTCAATGCACGCTAACCAAGCATATCACTACACTTCATCACCTTTAGAAATATAAAATAGATTGAGTGCAGTCCTACCGCAGAAATATGCCTCTGTAAAGTACAAATTATACTGCTACCCTTTTTACAGTGCTTTAAATGACATTTTTTATGTCATTCTTCCTTTGAGGGAAAGTAAACTTTGGGATATGCATGCCCTAGTTATTTCATCATCTCCTGATACATTACACATACTCAAGTGAAATCATAAGAGTAGAAAGTCAGACGTACGGTAAACATTTAATTTGCTTGAGGCAAGACAATATCTAGCAATTCAGACTAGAACAAGTCAAACTATTGGTGCTTTGTTGGCATTCTTTTTGTCATGCTAAGTGTTAGTAGTTGAACTACCAGTGTGGTCATTAAAACGTTAGTAAAACAGCATCAAGGCGCCACCTACTCTTTAATACTAATTTTTCTATTAGTTAGTGAATGCTGGCAGGGTTCATAAAAGCTTATAGGGACAGAGTTATTTTAACAGTTCCCAGAAACAATGTAGTTAAATTATGATGCATGAAATAATGGAAGAAGATTGCTTTAGTACTGTGTTAAGGACAGTATCATTTTTAAAGGTAAACAGAAAATTAAACTCCTTACCTTGTCTGTTTTCTTATTGATAACATTTTCAGTTAGATTGGAGGTCCTCCCCTTGAGTGCCTGGTTACACCAACATTACAAGGTTTCTAGACACCACAAATGCGTTGTCCTGGTCCCCTTCAATAAACACACCACACCAAATGACATTTGATGACCTTTGTTAAACTTCCATAATTTTATTTTATTGATTGCAGCATAAACTTCCATATAACCATGTACTAGGGCAGCATAACCTCACTCACCCTAACCAAATAAGCAGTGTCCTCACCTCCACTCACTTACCTTTACTTACCAAGCAGTGTTCTCACCTCCACTCACTTACCTTTACTTACCAAGCAGTGTCCTCACCTCCACTCACTTACCTTTACTTACCAAGCAGTGTCCTCACCTCCACTCACTTACCTTTACTTACCAAGCAGCGTCCTCACCTCCACTCACTTACTTTTACTTACCAAGCAGTGTCCTCACCTCCACTCACTTACCTTTACTTACCAAGCATTGTCCTCACCTCCACTCACTTACTTTTACTTACCAAGCAGCGTCCTCACCTCCACTCACTTACTTTTACTTACCAAGCAGTGTCCTCACCTCTGCTCACTTACTTTTACTTACCAAGCAGTGTCCTCACCTCCACTCACTTACTTTTACTTACCAAGCAGCATCCTCACCTCCACTCACTTACTTTTACTTACCAAGCAGCATCCTCACCTCCACTCACTTACCTTTACTTACCAAGCAGCGTCCTCACCTCCACTCACTTACTTTTACTTACCAAGCAGTGTCCTCACCTCCACTCACTTACTTTTACTTACCAAGCAGCATCCTCACCTCTACTCACTTACTTTTACTTACCAAGCAGCATCCTCACCTTCACTGTCTTACTTTTACTTACCAAGCAGCATCCTCACCTCCACTCACTTACTTTTGCTTATCAGGAAGTGCTTCACTGGTCACTTTCATTCCCCATCTAACTGAATTAATCATCCAACACCAGAGGGGGAACAGAAGAGGGAAAAGCCCACTCATCTTCTCCATCAACCAGCCTGATGCAGGCTGTTCCACCTCATTACTTCAAAACCTTCAGCACATCCTTCAAAACAAACCCAAATGTACATTAAAGAGGTCCAGACCAAAAACATTCAGGTGTACTCCACTCTCTCTGAACAACTGGATCCTTTTCACCAACATCACAATGCCCTAGGCCTTAGGGTTGGGAGGGTGGCCTAATGGTTAAGATGTTTGCCTTACAAACACAAGATCCAGGGTTCGAGTCTCCCAAGGGATAATTGCTAGGCTTAAAATGGCTCACCAGGGCAATTAGCCTTGTACTAATCTATGAAACTATGAACCTATCATATAACTACCCAAATCAGCCAGTCACCTAACTACCCTAAAATTAACAAACTGATGAGCCCTCTTCAAAGCCAAAGCAACAGTGGTACTACCTCCAGCCACATAATACACATACTTAGGTATAACCTCTTTAAATAACAGATCCTCACTTATCCTACTACCAATTGTAGCTTCAGAATTATACCCAGATCGTTACCTGCCAAACATACCACCGGGATGCTAAGGATCCCAATGTCACTCAAAAGATTGCAAACTCAATTGCAGACCATCTAGCCGAACTGCATCCTATTTTTGCCACCCAGCAGATATAAGCATGACCAAAATGTGAGATTTCCTTTCCTTGGAAGTGAATTTAATACTAAGCTAGTCATCATACCCAATTATCCAATATAGGGCAAGAAATATTTGATGACCGACAACCCATCCTCTTAGTGACTTCAGATAATTTGCCTTCCTTTGATAAATCTGATACCCTTCCAATGACAAGATTGAGTGGAACCTCTTTCCTGGAACACTAACACACCAAAAGGCTCGCCTCGCCATATCTACCAACTGATACATGTCATCACCTTGCCCTCCACATTGATCAAAACAAAGCTCTGAGGACTCCCAACATGAGACCATAGCATCCTCTTAGCCCAACCCACTGGACACAACCAATCATTCCAGTCCTTTTCTAATACTATCTGCCTGCTCTTTTCCAACTGATCTGTTTTAGATCTACAGAATCAAATATGCACCGAGGCAAAAAACACTGAAACATTCTGCCAGAGTACTAAACTAGCAACTAAAACAACTCTACTCTAACACCCTAAGAAATCCATTATGCACCCATAAAGCACATGTCACACATAAAGTATAATCCAAAGAATCTAAATTTAGTAACTATAATTTCATCAACAAAACCTTCAAAACCTATCTTGTTATTGTCCATCGTCGGGCAGTTTTCACACTATCAGCCCTACCCCAATCCTTCAACATATGACCACAGTCCAAAATTTTGTAAAGTCACGTAACATGCCACCCATGCAACTATACCAATCAAAGCTAAATCCACCTTGACTGACTGAACTACCTTACCTGTTCCCATGCCTGAACCAAATATTTCAACAACAATCTTTTCCACCAAACTCCTTCCTCCTCAAGCAGCTGCAACACACAATATAACAAAATATTGCAATGCCCTATAATACAGTTTCCTTTTAAAAGCTGCCAAGGACTCCTGCACCAAGCATCTAATCATTCCAAGACAAGCTGACACACTTTGTCTGGCAACACTTGCACCACTGGCCTATTGTCCTAATGAAAATGAATCCTTTTCCCACAACTTCTCCTGCTAGACCTTCAATACCAGCCAAATTGGAACTACCTCCAAACAGTCCACATCCCTCCTCCAATCATCCTTCCATCCTCCTGGTGACTGAGCCACAAAACATTCCCCCCAAAATATGCCTCCACCACAATACTTCTTGCAGAATCTGTAAACAATTGCAAATCCCCTTGAACAACCCACTCCGCTTGCCAAAATGCCATACCATTAAACTGTTCCCAAAAGATAACAACAAGCAAGCACTAACTTTATTAACCCTCCCCCAATGATATTTGCTTTCCCCCTTTCAACAAAAGGAATGACTAGGGTAAACTGCCAACATGGAAGAACTCCATGACATCCTTAATCTGCAACATATCCTTGGATTTCCCCATTTCTTTTCTTTCAAATGTGTTGCTTTCACTTCTAGTAAACTGAACAAACCATGATCTGCATCCAATAGTATTCCCAAGAAACAATGCCTTACTTGAGCCTTCTAACTTTTAACTTGACAACAAAATACCTGGTTCCTCACACATCTCCATAAACACCAGCATACCTTCCAATTCTCTGTCGAAACCTCCATCTACTCTTAAGAAATCATCCAGATCATGTATCATGTCCTGTCTGCCCACCTGCTGCTGCCAAATCCAATGGAGAGCAATGCTAAACCTCTCAAAGCAACACAGGCCACAAAGCATCCCATTGCCATAGCCTTGTCAAAGTAAAACTTAAACTCAACTATCCTACCCAACATGGCCATTCTTCCTCTCAAAGCTGTTACTAAACAAAAAATGGATTCCGTATCTACCTTCACCAACCATGGGTCCTTAAACTCTCAAATGACATACACTGCATTATCCAAAGAAGCATAACTGCCTTTTATGTCATCTCCCAAAATAAAATCATAGACAGAATTTTCCTCAGGATAAGATCAATGGTGAATCAAATGAAATTACTTGTCAACTTCTTAAGAACCAATCCTTAACAGAGAAACCCTAAATCAGTTAAAGGGAGAAATATCGAATGGACCCAATAAACTACCCACCCACCATTCTTACTCCATCCAGCCTTCCAAAATCTCTTCCTTCCCCTGCAAGTAACACAGATTCGATAAAATGACACCTCCCTTCCTAACTCTGATTTTATACAAAAAGAAAAATCCAGCAAAGCTAGACTTTCTACTGTGTGATACCTTAAATCTCTTGTATCAAATTCAACATGGGATATATGCAAATTACCCTTTAAGAGTACAGGTGTTTCAACTAAATGGCAATTCTGAATATCCATGAAGTTTTCTTTTACTTTTAAGTCTATTTATGGCCAATTTCACACAAATAAAGCCAAAACCTCTAGCTGTGCAGATGCATGTTTCTGCTTTCTTATGGCATCATCAGCACAACATAAGATGAATGTTTGACTTTTTGAAACACAGGGTTGTCATACATAACATACATCCATAAACATTAGGGTATATACAAAATATCACAGCTAACAAACTAAAGCAATGAGTAAAAAGGTCACACAGGAAAACCAATTGGTTAAAAACCACAAAAAGAAAAATCCAGCAAAGCTAGACTTTCTACTGTGTGATATCTTAAACCTCTTGTATCAGAGGCAACATGGGATATATCCAAATTACCCTTTTGCCGTTTAGCTGAAACACCTGATAGTCTTAAAGGGTAATTTGCATATATCCCATGTTACCTCTGATACATTTCCTCTTCTCACTGATCTCACTGTGCTTCCGCCATTTGCAACCACATTGTGCATCGAGATCTGTGACCTCATTGCACACCACTCCAGTGGCCAGAACATCCACCGCAGCCTCATTCATCACTTGTTGAGTCCACTTGTTTCAGGCCACTGGCTACAAACTCTGTACTTCTGCCATCTGCCGCCACATCATGTGCTGCTCCAGAGGTGTACAGTCCTCGTGCAACAGCATCTACCAAAGGAAAGACAACAGTCAGTTCAAAGAGAGGAAAAGAACACACACATGCATTCCCTGAGTGGCTAAGGCAAACTCCCACTCCATGTGCAAATTAAACCCTGCACCTTGCATTTGTGAGATAAACACCTTACCATTATGCCAGACTCCCCAGGAACTAACCATTACATTAATTCCCCATCCCCATCAATAAGCTTGCCCTAAGTATTTCACCACCAGGATGATCTGAAGATTGAAGCCACTCTGTGGTTAATAAAAGATTGATATCCCAGGTAAGCATATATTGCAGTTACAAACCACACAACTCTCTGAATAAGCATATCAACACAAACGCTGCAACTCCAACAACCTTTGCAAAACCACCATAGCAATACTTAACAGCTGTCCCCACTCCTGACCCCATCCCTACAGCTTGTTGGGCTCTGTCCAACTAAAAATGATACAAATATGATATTTTGACAGTTTTCCAAAACTGGCATCCATATTTAGTGATTATAAGTTCCCACAACCTGTTACTGAAGTACAGGAATCAGAAAAATGAAAAATTCATATACACTTCTGCACATTCAAGTACACATATTAAACTACACTTGCAATTTTTCTTATTTTACATAAAAAGCATATGTATTCTGCAGTTATAAACCACCTACTTTAACGAAAATTAGTCCCTGTGGTTAATCATTGCAAGATGCAGCTATTGGATGGTATAGTGGTGCGATGGTAGTGTTGACACCTCACAGTAAGAGGTTCTCTGGTTCAATTCTCAGCTGGGGTGCCTTCTGTGCAGAGTCTGCATGTCCTCCCTGCATTTATGTGGGTTTCCTCCCACATTACAAAGACATGCATTTCTCCCCTGGCCTCTGCTGAAAATTTACTTTGTTGGCATTCCCGGTAAACAAATAAATAAAATATTACCAAGCTATCTATGCAATTTTGAATGTAAACAAATGTTATAACTTAGCAAAAAAAATCAATCCTCCAGACGGCTTTACACCAAATGTACGTAACTAACATTCATAAAATTATCAATAGAAATCAAAGAAAATACATTTATATTTTACATGAAAATTACATTGCATGCAACCATCTTGCAGAGAATAGTCTTCTCCATTTATATATCACTTTGCAGGTATCAATATTTCAAACAGAATACAATTCCAGCATAGTAAGTACCATACATCTCAACCTGGAAACATCAAAAATCTCGACAAAGGCCCATGAAAAGTAGGTAAAAGAGGCCAAAAATATGGATTCTGATTAAAATAACATTTACATACGCAATTATGTAACGCCACCTACTCCAATGGAATTGTGGGATACCAACATTCAAATGCAAATTGAAGAAAAGACAAAATATTAAACACAACATATAACCAGAATAATAGTGTTTTATTTATATTAGCATTTGTACTTGTATCATACTTTGAACTTGTATAAAACTAAAAGATCTGGCAAAAGACACAAAGCCAAAGCTATTTGAGTTATTTCAATTTATAAGGCACTAAAGTTATTATGAACCAGTTCAACCTTTACTAGCAAAGCTAAATACATACAACCTTAACTGGGTTACTACATATAGGGTGAAAACCCAAAAGAACCATAACTCTCAGCTGTGCAGATTTTTGCAGAATATCCAGATTTTTGACTAATATTTTTGGTCCATTTCTCATAAAATTGTAGTTTTCTGGCAAATCACTGACTAAGCACTGAGGACTGGAGTCAGAAAATGATGGCAGACATTTCATTTTCAGACGTGATATCCTTCAAAAATTCATGTTAATGCAAAACCTGTTATTCCAACAACTTTCTAAGTTTGTAAGAGCAATATTTAAAAGTGTCCCTGTTTCTTGGCCTTTGCCTCCCCCCATTATTTGTGCCTTTGTCTAGATTTCTTGCTCTAAAAAGCTGAAAGGTATGTTGTTATAACTTATTTTAAATTTTTTTGAACATTTTTCCAGTAACCATCATCATCATCTTCTTTCGCTGTTCCTGTTAGGGGTCGCCAGAGCGGATCAACTGTTTCCATTTCTTCCTGTCCTCTGCATCTTGCTCTGTCACACCAACCACCTGCATGTCCTCTCTCACCACATCCATAAACCTTATCTTAGGCCTTCCTCTTTTCCTGTTACCTGGTAGCTTCATCCTTAGCATCTTTTTCCCAATATACTCAGCATCCCTTCTCAGCACATGTCCAAACCAACGTAATCTTGCCTCTCTGGCTTTGTCTCCAAACCTTCCAACCTGGGTTGACCCTCTAATATACCTATTACTAATCCTGTCCACCCTCGTCACACCCAGTGCAAATCTTAACATCTTTAACTCTGCCACATCCAGCTCAGACTCCTGCCTTTTTGTCAATGCCACTGTCTCCAACCCATATAACATAGCTGGCCTCACTACCCTCTTGTAGACCTTCCCTTTCACTCTTACAGGTACTCGTCTGTCACAAATTACTCCTGACACTCTTCTCCTCCCACTCCATCCTGCCTGTACTCTCTTCTTTCTTCCACACTCACTGTTACTATGAACTATTGAACCCAAGTATTTAAACTCATCCACCTTCACCACCTCTACTCCTTGTATCCTCACCATTCCTCTATCGTCCCTCACATTCACACACATATATTCTGTCTTAGTCCTGCTGACCTTCATTCATCTTCTCTCTAGAGCATATCTCCATCTTTCCAGGGTCTCCTCCACCTGTTTCCTACTCTCACTACAGATCACAATGTCATCTGCAAACATCATAGTCCATGGGGACTGAACATTTTTCCAGTAACCAGTGGAACAAAATGTATGAAACAATGATAGAACTTCCCAATTCAGAACATTTCCAGCATAAAAGTCTACGCAAACTTCTGTCATTACAATCCACCAATATCAGTAAATATGCTCAATATCTATAGAAGTAAAAGCCATCCAAATAATTCCACATTAAAGAAAATGAAGAGGTTGCTGCTAGCAAACAACTTTATATTTCATTGTTTCATCTACAAATAAGGGGCCTGTTGCCCTTGAAGAATACATTTCCTATTGTTACATTAAAGCTAGTAATATCACAATAGGGAAGGGATGGCAAACTGACAACAGGTTCATAGTTACTAGGTATCTCCTCCAAAGGAGGACATTCGCAGGAATGCAGCATCCACCCCCTTTAAAGTACAACACAGTATAATATCACCAATCCATCTGCATACTGAGGGAGTAAAACCCACAGCCTTCTGCATCAAAAGCAAGTGTACTACCTGTTGTGCTACTAACAATACAAACAGACTGGGCATAAGCAGCACTAAACTTCTCTTCCCCTGAAGCTCTCAGCTCCTTGTAAAATTCACTTGACACTCAACTATATCTCAATTTTGCAGCATAAGAAATATGGAAAAAGGCAAAATTTATTGGAGGGCAAAGACCCAAATCCAGGGATGCATTTTAAACATTGCTTGTACAATCTTAGAAAGTTGATACAATAAAATGCTTTATGTTACCATGCGTTTCCTGAAAGATAGGAAGACTGAAACTTAAATAGCTATCATTATTTAGTGAATTCAGTTTTCACTGATTTGTCAGAAAACCGCAAATTTTAAGAGGAGTAGGCCAAAAGTATGAACCAAACATTCTTGACATTCTGTGAAAATCTAGAAAGTTAAGAACTATGGACTCAACTCCTTGCATCACAAGCGGTGGAATGGGTATAGAATTCATGCTCTTGCTCCTTGAACCTAAGCTACAGGGTTTGAGCTTGGGTAACACGAACCACCAGTTATTCCTAACGGGAGCTTTTTACACATACACCCCCCCTTACTACACACACACAACTTGAAGAGCAATTCTGTCTTGGCAGCAATAAGCAACACAGCTGCCTTACTTGAAAATGCAGAAGAAGCATAGCAATTCTGTCTAGGCAGCAATCCGTATACCGTATTAAAATTGTGCGGATGGACTATGACACTGCAAACATGTCACTTACTGGCACTTATAGTTCATAAGCAAAACTAAGAGCAAGACTAAGAAAAAAACAGAGCCAACACATGGAAAAACTGGGAAGTAAAAAAAATAGTTTGCCTACTTATAACAATAACAACAACTCAGAGATTCTGGACTTTTCAGACATTCACACCCCCAGCACGATCACTATTGTAAATAAAACACTACAGAATTATGGTTGGATTTTGCAGTTTTAGTCACTTTGCTCTACGCTGACAATCACAATGCACTCTTTTTTATCACAGTTCTGCATACTGCAGTTTTGGAGAGAAAGGCTTAGTGTCATTTGCAAAGCCCTTATTGAAGTTTGCTTGTAAGCCAGTGCTGAGGCTGATAGTAACTGAATAAGGAAAGATAAATACAGAGGATTACAACTGGGTCTCTGAACTTCTGCAACAGTACATTACATACAGCTCCATGGTTAACCTTGGGAAGTGGTGGGAACTGAGAAAAGACAACATTGTTAAGCACCTTTCTGAAGAAGAAAGGTGTTAACAATGCTTTGTTTCAGCACTATTATTGAGTTTTAACCCAGGAGGGCGGCCACGGTGGTGCAGTGGTTAGCATTGCCGCCTCAGTTCAAGGTTCTCGTCTCTGATCCTCGGGGGTGTGCCTTCATGCAGCTCTGCATGTCCTCCTGTCCTGTGGGGGTTTGGTCCGGGTGCTCGGGTGTCGGGTCCTCCCACATCCCAAAGACATGCTGCAGGTGGATTGGACACTCTAATTGGCCCTAGGTGGTGTGGTGAGTGTGTGCCTGGAAGGAAGGGCGCCGGCTGGCAAACTCAACTCTCTGTAAAACTCATCTCTCATGCGTGCGGACAAGGTGATAAGAAGATTGAGTTTTAACCCAGGACTAGAGTGTTGACTGCCAACAACCACAGAATAGCGGGGAAAGCAACATCACCTTGTAAAGCCATGAAATATTATCCAGCCAAAAAAAAAAGCTGGTATTGTATGTGTGTGTGTGTGTGTGTGTGTGTGTGTGTGTGTGTGTGTGTGTGTGTGTGTGTGTGTGTGTGTGTGTGTGTGTGTGTGTGTGTGTGTGTGTGTGTGTGTGTGTGTGTGTGTGTGTGTGTGTGTGTGTGTGTGTGTGAGTGTGAGTGTGTGTGTGTGTGTGTGTGTGTGTGTGTGTGTGTGTGTGTGTGTGTGTGTGTGTGTGTGTGTGTGTGTGTGGGTGTGTGAGAGAGAGTGTGTGTGTGAGTGTTGCCCAGCTTTACTTCTCTGCATTATGTGATGTCTGTGCCAGACGTAAATCAGAACAAGCTCTGGTGATGAATTTATATTTAACTATCACAAGACAAACCTTGCTTACATCTACTAGGAGAGCATTTCCGAGTGCAGGAGTTCGGAATGCTTGCCAGTCCATAAAGAGATCAGAAACAGTCGCACAGCCAGAACGTTATTTACACAGCAGTTAACCGAATTTAGTTTGCACCATTCAAGCAGAGGTTAGAAAGAGCAGTCTACGTTATCACATTGACGGGAGTCCTCTTTGTTTTTTTTAAGATCTCCCAGCAGTAGCCAGTAACTGAATATTGTAAAAAAAAAAAAAAGAATTGGGATTTGAAGGGGCCGGCCAGGAATTTGTGGCACCCCCCTATTTTGCCCTCAAAACTGGGAAATACCGAGGAATTCAGTACGGTTGAAAAGTATGGTAGGTACTATTTACTGATAATCTTTAATATGCTAGTACTTTGGCCTGAAAGGTAAGTTGTCATACTAACTTCCACACACACCTTATACTGAAATCAGGAATGTTAGACAATTAATTATAATAATTGCAATGTTGAAAAGTTCTGCCCTGTATGCATACTCTAGAGTGTACATCATTATGAAGAATGTTCTTCATGTTGGATGTTAAAATGTTCATGTTTCTTGCAGTTGCACATACAAATGGTCTATTGCACATTCTGTGATAGCAATTATTTTTTCTAATATACATTGTAAATAGAATTTTATACAATAATGGCTCATTACCACTTAAAAACGAGCACCCTAGTTGGACTTAGCAAAGGCTTTTGACACAATCCCACACTCATGAATTTCCAATAAATTAGCAAACTGAATTTAAACCCCTTCATTGTAAGATGGGTTGCCAACTGATTCACAAACTGGACACACACTATCAAAGTGGGTGGCTCCACATCAACCAGCAGACCTGTTACCAGCAGAATGCTACAGGAGTCAGTGCTGGGCCCCCTACTGTTTGGTATGTACTTCTCAGAAGTTCAGGTCAAACTAAGAGGTTGTGGCTGACCAAGTTTGCAGATGACTGCAAACTGGGTGCAGTTATTGAATCTCCAAATAATGTCAGTATACTCCAGGAGGTTCTTACACAGACCATAGACTGGTGTCTTAGTCACGGTCTCAAACTGAATGCAAGAAGTGCATCATCATTCCTTTCAGCACAAACAATGTCCCTTTACACTATTAAATCAACAACAATACCCTAAGTACCTACAAAATGGTAAGGGACCTGGGATCACAAGTTGACTACAACCTTAACTTCATCCACCATGTGTCTACAGTAGTAAGGAAGGCTTTCTATGTAGCACACTAGATTAGTGAAGGCATTGCCCCGAGAGCAAAAGAGGTTATAACTCCTCTATGTTTGGCACTAATCTGGTCCATAATTGAGTATAATGCCCTGTTCAGCATGTACCGTACAAAGCACCTGCAGCAATTGGAGAGACCTCAGAGGTTTCTAACAAAGAAGATCAAGGAACTCCAGCATGTGCCCTACACAGACTGACTAAAGTCCATGTCACTATACTCTGTATCAGATCAAATGGGACTAGGGCTGACTTCTCTAGGGACCTAAATATGGCCTTCAACTTAAATAAGACATGTTGAAGGAACAGATTTATCTCCCAGCAACTGCATGTCTTTGGACTAGGGTACCTATTCATGTTAAACTGAGCACCTCTATGACATTGCTCAAGAGGAAGCTGGATGAGTGGATGGAGCACCATAAATTCTTACTGATAATAGTGCCCAAAACCCTCCTGGACATGGGCATTACTAAATGCAATCTTGTCTATTAATTAACATTTCTATGGTATCACATTTGGATGAAACAGCTAGGCTTGAAATGACCTCCAGGTCGACAGACTAGTAATCTTCTATGATCCTATGGTCCTATGACAGCCCAACCAGTGTGTCCATTGTAAATTGAACGTATACTAATTGAAAAAAAATCCAGCCACTGAAGTACCACTGAGCCACAAGACTTTTCTATTGGTATATACCAGAGGATACACCAACATCTGAGAAAGATAAGGTACGTTTTGCAAAACTAAAACAAAAACATATATGGTTTTCCTCACATTTTTGTGCTGTCCAAGTTAAAAAAAACTAAGCAATAAGCAATAAAGGTCCTGTTTTCTCTGTTGCTTCTCCTGCATTGATATATTATGCAAGTGTGGGAACCTAAGTCCCATACACATGTGTAATACATCAGTACAGTGAAGACAAAGCAGAATAAAACAGAAATTTCCTTACACAATTACATTATTTAAGAAAGGTAAGTGATTTCTTTCTTAAATAATGCTGTTGTATCAAAGCAATAATCTACTCCTGTTTGGGGTATATCAGGATTTACCCACAGTTGGGTTTGTTTAATCACTTGGGCTTCACTCTCCTGATCAAGACATACCAACCATGTATAAATCTTGGTATACCCCCACCCACTCATGGATTATTCCTTTATAATCATATTAATTCATCAAAAGAACTGTTTATAAGTATAATGTAACTGAGTTTAACCATTCTGTGAGCCTCCTAGTTGAAGTTGTAAGTAAACTGTTAGTAAGTGTTCCATATTTTGCTCATTTGAGGCAATGTTCCTCATTTTGGAGCTAGAAGGTTGAAAGCTATTACCACATGTTGCTAGCATGCCATCACCTGTATATTTACCTATGGCACATGCGTGTAGCAGTTTTACACAGAATCCAACACATTTATATATAATAGTTTGCACACCTGCATGCACATATAGTATCACATTTTAGGTCTACAGTTACAGAAATGGCATGAGAAGTCCAAAGTCAGCCTTAACTCATTAGCAGCAATTATTAAAAAAGGAGTCTAATATCCAAGTACCCACTTCTGTTTGGCGCATAAGGGAGATGTGCAATTACACTGAAAGTAAATTTCCCTATTTGAATGCATTATCCTGAAAGGTGTAAAGCATGAGCAGAATGTGGCTGCTGGTCATGAATAAATTAAGAAACAAAGTACAGGAATAGGGATCGTGACGTGCATGCAACATTTTATATATCATCTACTCAAAAAAATATTTGCATAACTGTGAGAATGCAACTTACTAATCATGACTCAGAAAATGACTTTTGGAATTTGTGCAATGGGCTTTTGTGTTTTTACTGAATTGCTCAACCAGTAAATGAACATAGTTTGTTTAAATCTGTTTAGATTCATATTACTTATATATGTTTGAAAAGCATCATCATTTTGTGCAATATCATAGTGTCTGCTTCACAAACTTTAAGTATTGACATTCTGAATGGCTCTACCCTGGCATTCAGAATACAGTGAATTACACTGATTTATGTCACTTTCAAATGGTTCATAGGAAGTTACTAGGTTAATAGCCCTAGGGCCCTTACAAGCCTAGACAAGTTCTACCCTTATTTCCACGATCAGCACCTATTGCCCCTGTCCGGGAGGGACACAGGTGGAATCCCTGGGGAGAATAAATGGTTACCCATCCAATCATCCAGATTGCTCTTGAAGCAGGCCAATGAAGTGCTCTGTTTGACATGAAGTGGGAGTCTGTTCCCTCCAACAGGTTATATTAACATCTTATAACAGGATATCAGGAAATTAGTTTATTACTGATAAGTATTTTAAGACAGGTGAACTTAATTGAGTTATTTTATATGCTCAGGTGTATAACTTATTTTAAGAAAAGAAGAGAGTCAAGTAAAAACCTGAAAAAGTGTTATTTTTAATAAAGAACAAAGAAAAAATAATTAAAACATTGTGACTAAGAGGGTGTGGACAGAGAAATGCACTGAAAATGATACAAATCGGAAGAATATATATCCCAAACAAAGTTTGAAATTAAAGCTCACAGAGAGTTACGAACAACCTATGAAGGTTCCTCGTCTGTCAGCATTTGAAATACATTATGAGACACACAAGTTCATGTTGGAAAGAGTGAGCAGCCAGATTTGGAAATAAAACAAAGATATTAAGTGTCAGAAGATATGTTGTTATTGCTTCCTCTGCCCAACCACAAAAAGCACATCAGTTTGCCATAGGATTGATTTATTGAATAGTATCAAATTGTTAATATATATATATATATATATATATATATATATATATATATATATATATATATAGATATAGATATGTGTGTGTATATCAGTAATATTACATACATAACATAATGATAACACCACAACTAGTAGACAAGTCTAAACATTGACACACTAACAGGTTTGTTTACATCACACACCTACAATATTACTGAGACCCTCCTTTAGCAGTGCAATCTCCAGTTACTCACTCTTAAATGACTATCACTTCATCACTTCTCAGCAGTGGTACCCCACACCTCTAACTCCTGCTATTCCCTTAACTCACTTATCACTTCATATCCTGTTACTCTACTTTTGCCAGCACTTCTTCATCCCTTTTACTCAACTCCCCAACACATATCATGCTCACCTAGAACATACTCCCCTGTACAGGCAAGTAAACCTGGATAAAAAAAGTCTACCCATAAGGAAAACATGGTTTATACAAAAAACATGAATGTTAGACATGGCAGGAGAGCAAGTCTATGATATATATAATGCCACAACTAGACTACATGGCATATTCCAAAATGTGTTTGAATGGTTAAGTAAACATACAGAGGACACAACATGTAAAACAGGGAATATATACATTTTAAACTACCAAACAAAGAAAAAGGAAATGCTCTTTAGTTTAAACAATTGGAAATAATGTGATGTTAATTGTAAGACTAGTTATGAAAATATAAGCGTGCAAGATCCTATCAGCACAATAACACTGATGTAATTAAAAGAAGTAATGGTGAAAATTGCTTTGTTCTGCAAGTTAAATAACTGAATCCTGCAACATTAAATTCTAAGCTTGTTGCACATCAATCTACAATAAGGGAAGATATAGTCTAGGTCGCTAAAGCGCAGATAAAAAAATGCTAAGAAAGTTGCATGACATGCAAGCATGACTGAAATATAAGTGAATCACTTACCTAAATGGAAGTCTGATTCTAGATGATATTTGCTTCACATTTGCAGCTGTAGAGCTGTCATGCTTGAAAGAGTGGGGCCTGAAAAAAAAACATCTTTTGGAAAATGCAACAGATCATGAAACCTCTCCTGCTAAGTAGAGCATTACATTAAGTGCTCCTGAGCATTGTATCGTAAGTCTCATTCCTTCTGTTTTCAAAACTGAGATTTACTGAGAAAACAATATAAAGACTTTAACAGGGTAGCAGTCATCGACATATCTCCTAGGCTCATTCGTAGAGATAATTTCAAAAACACACATTGAATTGAAGGATGAAGCTATATGGTTGGCATTTTATAAACTAATCTTCATAGGTCTAACTAGTTTTGCAGTCTGAGGCAGCTTACAATGAAGGATCATAAAACAGAAGTCCTTCACTGACCTCAGTAGAATGGATGTTTTAATCATTTATTTAAATGTGTTAACTGGTATAGAACACAGCTAATTCAAAGTTCAGTCCATATGTCAAGTAACAAACAAAACACAAATCATATTTGTAATAACCTCTGTGGTAAGAAAGAATGTTAAAACAATATGTATTGACAATTGCAAGCCATATAAGAGAGTCTGAGAGTGGGAAATGTTGCGTACAGAGCCCCATTCAAATTTAAATAATGAATCCTCAGACATGAAATACTTAAAGTGTAGCAAACAGAATGGTAGCCTAAAACTGAAGAACACACACAGAGTGTCACAGCCTTTTTTATAATATGCATACTGAAAAATACAGACATTCAAGAAAAGAAATTGTTATTTTCTTCAGGAAGTATAGATATGCATACATACATATACATGTATAGAGTAGGGTTTGGAATCTTGCTTGCAGTTTTGTTCCTCTGTTAGCTTGGCCTACATTTCTTGAACCGAGGAAAGTTAGCCATGCAAAATAACTTTTCTTCTTCCAATATTATTAAAACTAGCAATTCAACAATTAGGTTTGACCGTAGATTAAAAAGTCACAAAACAGCCAGCACCCAACTGGAAAAGGAATATTTATTATGTGGCTCCACAAAACATAAAAGAACAAACCAGTTTTGGCCCAATGGCCTTTTTCTATGTATACTTCAACTGGTAGTCAACCACTTATTTATACACAAAGCCAAAAGCTTTAATTGACCATTAATCAAACAATTATAAATGCTCATTTAAACCAGGTGGAAATAATCCACCCAGTTTCACAATTCATGATTTTTCTTTTTTATTTAAGATCTTATGCCAACCTGTTTTAAAGGATCTGTTACCCATAATTCTGTCAATAATAATACATTTGAATGTAGCTGTATTATGTAACATAGTATGTTTGTACAAAGCACTGGTCAAAGGTTTGTTTGTAATATTGCTAAGATGTTCTGAAATACGAAATTTAATGAGGCTAGTAGTTTGGCCAACATAAAAAGTCGAGCACAAACAAATTGCAAGGTAAATGGCCCAGTCGCTGCTACAGTTAGAAAAAAACATTAATAGAAAAACTTTTGAAGTGTTTTTACTAGTAAATTCTTTCATCTGAAGAAAGTGTTTGCAAAAAGAGCAATTTCCACAAGGGTAACAGCCCATGACTTTGTTCCCATCTAGTTTAGCCTGTACTGAATGTTCCAATGGTGTATAGTGTTTGTAATGGCTAAAATTACTCCCCAAAGTCTGGCCTTTAAAGAATGAAAATGATCATTTATCCCCTAACAGATCACATAATTTATCATCAGCCAACAGAATGTCTCATTGCTGTTGCACTAGGTCCAAAGAATCGTGTGTATTTCTACCATAAGTAGTAGTGAACCTGATTTTGTGATCCATCTGAAACTGATGTTTTTTATATCTAAGTAAATAATTTCTGGAGAGTTGTTGAACCTCCCTACTGGTCTTAAATACCTTGGCCATAGGATACCCACATTCTCTAAAATGATTGATTAAATCCTGATCAAAATGCTTATAGTCCTCAGTGTTGGAGCAGATCCTGTGTATTCTCATAAATTGCAACTTAGGGATGTTAATAATGATATGTTTAGGATGACAGCTGGAGGCATGTAATAATGTATTTAAATGATGGGGTTTTCTGTATAGTAAACTGGACAAAGTACCATCTGGTTGTCTATATATGGTTACATCCATAAAGGAAATAGACATCAAATCATAATTAACTGTAAATTTTATGCCCCATTTGTTCTCATTCAAATACTGGACAAATCCTCATAGATATATAACGTCCAATTTCCACACCAGCCAGCAGTTATCCAAAAACCATCGCCAAATATCTACTTCATCAAGAAATATGTTGTGACTACTATCCTAGATGATAATTTGCTCAATATAACCCATGAACAGATCAGCATATATGGGTGCAAGAGATGCACCCATAGCTGTACCCTTCAGCTGTAGATAGCATTTGTTATTAAAGTAGAATACATTTTTACAGAGGGCGTGCTCTGCGAAACACAAAAGGAAAGTATTAAATCCTGGACTGTATAAAGACATTTTATTCAATCAAAATTCCAGGGTACATAGTCCTGCCTAATGTGGAATACTGGTGTAGAGAGAAGTGACTTCCAGGGTGCACATCAACCAACCTGGCTCCAATTGGGTGTCAGAAACAATATTTAAAAATTCCATTGAATCCTGTATCCTTGCCCTGACCCCTTGCAATAGATGTTTTAGATATATTATGAGATATGCAGATAGAGGTTCAGTAAGGGAACCCTTTCCAGAAACAATGGGTCTCCCTGGTGGTTTTTTAATGTCTTTATGAATTTTCAGAAGAAGATGAAAATATTGTGATGAGGGATCTTTAACTTTTAAATGAAATGATGTATACTTGTCTATTATGCCTTCACTGACTGCAGACTCCAGAAATTAATCTATTTCATTTTTGAACCTAGTGGTGAGATCATAGGGCAAGCATTTGTAGAATCTAGCATCTTGTAACTGTCTGTCAGCCTCGTCAACATATATGGACCTATTCATTACTACTGTTGCACCACATTTATCTGCTTGGATAATTACATTACTCTTGTTGTTCCTTAGATTCTTTAAAGCATCCATTTCCATTGATGTCAGATTGGAAGGAATCCTCTGTTATGGTCATTTTTGACTGTAGATTAGACATTATCTTCACTGACCTTCATTTTCCCATTTTTACAGATGGTCAAGGTGCTGCATTAACTGTCACCACAATCTCTGACCTCCTTCAAATGGTACATGTCTGACTATCAAAAGTCTTTTCACATGCAGTCTCCCCACCTCTTTTTATACATTTTCATTTCCTCCTGCCTTCCTACTGTCTTTCTGAAATATGTTTTACTAAATAATCTACTGTTTTCCTGTACGTGTGATTGAACAACTGTAATCTGTTCTCCTTCATGCTCAGTTGGAGAAACTTTGTCTTCTGCTCTAACCTCTGTATGTCTATACCTGTCCCACAGTGTGCACTCTACTGCATATCTTAGGACCATCATCTCAATCACCCCAAGCTTTCTCAGTTGCTTTGTCTTCACTGTTCATATTTCTGTGCCATACCAAAACTAATCATATCTTGTGTATAATCCTTAGTAATACCTTAAATGCAGTTTGTATACAGTCTTAGTATGCTTTTCCACTTGCTTCATTAAACTGTGATGCCAGGAACAACAGAAACTTAAGGTACATGAACTGATAGTGTAGTATGATAAAATTAGTACCAGAACCCAATCATGTACTGTTAGTGTGATACATGAAGTGAGAGTTTGGTATAGTATGATAAAATTGGTATCAGAACTCAATCATGTACTGTTAGTGTGATACATGAAGTGAGAGTTTGGTATAGTATGATAAAATTAGTATCATTACCCAATCGTGTATAGTTAGTGTGGTCCATGAAGTCAAGGTTTGGTACAGTATGATAAAATTAGTATCAGAACCCAATCATGTACTGTTAGTGTGATACATGAAGTGAGAGTTTGGTATAGCATCATAAAATTAGCATCAGAACCCAATCATGTACTGTTAGTGTGATACATGAAGTGAGAGTTTGGTATAGTATCCTAAAATTAGTATCATAACCCAATGGTGTATAGTTAGTGTGGTCCATGAAGTCAGGGTTTGGTACAGTATGATAAAATTAGTATCAGAACCCAATCATGTACTGTTAGTGTGATACATGAAGTGAGAGTTTGGTATAGTATCATCAAATTAGTATCATAACCCAATGGTGTATGGTTAGTGTGGTCCATGAAGTCAGGGTTTGGTACAGTATGATAAAATTTGTGTCAGGATACAATCACATGTTAAGTAGGAAAGGGGTATTGTTACCAAATGGCAGTGGATATATCATAACAATTTAGTAATGCAAGTATTCCTGAACATGTAGTCAAATATATACAATATGGCAGTATGTATCTTTATACTCCCCTGATGTGGCTAACTAATCAATAACATGATGATAACCATGCTCTATCCTCTATCTGGGAAATACCTCATTATCTTATGATAGAGGTGTTGATTTTCAGCTATTTGCTCCTGGTCTAAGAAACAAGGACAACAAATAGGGCACAGATAAATTAAAAGTAATGTAAAGGGCATTTAAATTATTAGGAAATAACGGGGCAGTAATTAGCCCTGTATACTTGAAATATATCACAGCAGCAATCTTGCTGGTCTCTTCTTCCCATTTGCTCAGAAGATCAAGATGATTCCACCTCAGGTCACTGCAGGGCTGCTAACACTGCTCACCAGACCAGCTAGTGAAATTGGCAGCAGTCAGCACCCTGGAAAGTCTGTACCAATCATCCATATTATATGGGAGGCTTCATAACAGTCCTTAGAAGGTTTCCCTTGTGGTGTCTGTACCTAAAGCAGATAAAGATTTTACCCTCCAAAGTGTACCACCTAAAATATCCTCAAGTTTTCAGTGCTGTTAGAAGTTAGCCATTTAGCAAGTCACAATCCAGTGAATAATGGAAGACTTCTCATGGTCAGGTGTGTTGTTACTATCAACATATGATGCACATCTTCAAGCACCTGGTTAGGTTAACCAGTCACGATGTCATCATTGCAATGAAAGAAAATACATGGTGTGACACTCAAAGTTGATAGAGTATGAACAATAGCATGTAAAAAGTGCACTAGCATTACAGGTACTACATATGTCACCAGTTTTGTTCTTCAGTGCATATACAGGCCATAATACTACAATAATATTCCATAAATCCCCACTGAGGGCATTGACCCTCCCATGCATGCTCATTATGCTTTCATAAACATGACCAAGCCTCATAATGCAGCACATGTGAATAGCAAAATGAGATAAATATGCAATTCCTAGGCTCATTAGCATAAAGACTATGCTAGGAGTCTTGCAATTGAGTGATGAAAGCAACCACAGTCATTGCTATGCTCACTGACTTATATTAGATTGTAAGAGAGAGACTTGTAGAACTGATATTCTGAAGGGAAAGCTGAATATATACAAGGTATAAAAACTTAAAAAGAGATAAATGAAAGGAAACTTGTATTATTTTCATATTTGTTGTACTACATATGCTTTACTTGTATGTTTGAAGAACTAATTACTCCTTTCTGACATTCAGGTTTAATACTCCAAAAAGGTAACAATAACATGGCACACAAGCAATAAGAGGTATTAGTAAGATAAATGTTGATGATTTCAGTACTGATTTTTATCCACCATATAAATGACATTTTAATATATTCTTTTAAAACTTATGTAAGTGATAAAGCATTTTTGGTAAAACCAGACTTGCCAATGATAACAGTACCGGGTCTAATGCCCCAGTTTGTTAACTGGGCTTGGTTCAAATGGTGTCATACCCCAGAGAGAGTGGTTATAAACTTGCAAACCATAGCCACAGCCTTGTTCATACTTTCTTCATTCCGGTTCTGGCAATTCTAATGGTGGAAGCACCTGTGAAGACATGAGGTCACTCTCTGAGCTGGTCTGAGATGCAGACTAAGATAATGTCCTACCATTGTTGGGATTCAAACCTATGTAAAACAGAATCCTGTGTATGAGGTCTGGACTGGAAATAAACTGACATCTGATAGGAGTTACTTGATCACCTCTCAACACTGACAGGGATCATCAGTACTGACACAGGTATGATGACTTGCAAGTATAGGCTTGTCAAGTACTTCTAGTGGTGGAAACACCTGTGTAGGCATGAGGTCACTCTCTGAGATGGTCTGAGTAGGAGACTAAGATAATGCTCTACCATCTTAGGGATTCATTCCTGGATAAGACAGAATCTTGTGTATGAGGGCTGGACAGGAAAAAATTGACATCTGACAGGAGTTGCTTGACCACCTTCCAACCCTGATAGGCATCACCAGTGCTAACACAGGTATGATGACCTACAGAAATGGAAGCCTGACAAACTGGCTGAGTGAGAAGATCAAGTGATGATAAGCAGGCCACAGTTGTATACTTAGTATTTTTATTTATTTATTTTTTATCATGGCAAATATAGGTTTTAAAAAAATAAACTATAAACTGCATAAATGAAGGTATGTACAATAAGAAATGTGTCTGTGACTGCAAATATGCATGTATATGTAATTATAATGCAGACGAAATCAAGGACATATCTGTACACAGAAATGCATTAGTATACAACTATGGAATATTTATTTGATGCATACCTCTCAACTGTATAGATTTTTGTAGAATGTCTGGATTTTTGCCTCATATTTTTTGGTGTGTTCATCCAAAAATCTGTACCTTTCTGACAAATAGCAGAGGATTGATGTCATTAAATAATGACACATATTTGAGTTTAAGACTCCACATCCTTCAGAAAATTCATGCTAATGCAAAATCTATCATTCTATCAACTTTCTAAGTTTGTAAGACCAAAATTTAAAATTTATCCCTATTTGTCCCCCCATCATTTTAGGCTTTGTCCATATTTTTTGCTCTAAAAGGTTGAGAGTTATGACTGATACTTTTGTGTATGAATACAAATGTAGATGTGTGAGTAAAGACATATATGTAAGTAAGCATACACATGTCTGTAAAATACAGATGCACATCTGCATAAATATACTTATTTTTCATGTATATTAATGCATGTATTTATACAAAAACAAAAAAGAAATATTTGCAGTACTACATAATCATATGTATAGTATTTATTAGCTTAGTTATTACTTGATCTACAAGCAGACAAATTTGGTAAACAAAGTTTTTGTTTGTGTAGGCCAGAAAATATTTATTAGTATGATATTTGTATAACGCAGTCATTTTTTTCCACAATATTAACTGCACATACAAAATGGTTGAACTCTGACAGGCACCATACCCTAACCGTAGTGGAGGTTGTGGGGGGTGGGGGTGGAGATTAGAGTATGAAGTAAATAAGCAGCATATAGTTTAGTGGGAGAAGGGGAATTGTACTAATTCTGTATATATGTCTACAAAAATCGCCATATATGCTTAAACTTGTTAAGCAACAAATTATGAAAGCACATTGTCATGAAGTATGTAGGCTGCATTCATCTGCAACAGTAATTTGTTTGGTTTAATGAAGATTGATCAGGAAGGAAGTTAAAACTTCCTTTCAATTGTTACATTTTTATACATGTACAGCTTCGACCGTTGAGGTTAAGGTAAAACTGTGCTGCCTAAAGAAAATTCACAGGATATTATTACTTAAAACTGCAATTTGAGTATACAAAACATAGTTGAAAATAGAAACCACACTAAAAGGCTGTGATAAAATTTCAATCAGGACCCTTTCCTGAATCAGGCAAGCTGTGCACACATACAAAAATGTATCAATTTTAATGAAGACTTTTTTCAACTTGCATGAAAGGAAATATTAGCACAGATGGAGTAGAAGTAATATCTGTATGGCAATCTGTGCTTTACGGTTTCCATGCTTAATAAATGAAAGCATATTTCAGATATGAATAAATGTTTAAAGAAATAAACCCATATACTAAGCAAGTGAAACAGTGACTGCAATGCCTTACAATGGTGTACTAGTAGTCATGGCAGAAAGATGAAGGAAGAACATCTGGGACAGATAAACAGTAATGGTGTTATGTGCTCTTTATGCAGCTGATGAGGAGATGCAGTATAACTCAACTCAAAAAAACAAAAGACTGGCAAGACTGACTGAGGGTGCTCATAAGTATGAATAAAACACTTACCTTTAAAAAAAAAGCAAAGGTCACATAATCCATGCTGTTTTCTGTCTTTACTTGATTTTGTTATTATATCAGCAAGAGTATTTATGCACAAAGACAAGAAAAGAGAAGGAATAAACATGGAGTTTGCAATGCTGACTTATTTGTCTCTGAATTCCTGCTGGTGGTTGGTTGAGATGGTAAACAGGTTAGTATTGGTTTCTAGGGCAGCTAGAGGAGGGGAGGGGGGAGTGATTAAGAGCAGGAAATAAGAATTTGACTAGGTGATATTCTCTATGCAGGAGGTGAGGTTAATACAGTTAATAAAGAGAGGGTATAAATATAAAGGAAGAATTAGGTGACTACAACTTCTGTGGCACTGAGGATAAGAGATCACATTATGTTTGTGCTATTTCTCAATGCCCAAGCAACAAGAGGTTGGTGTCAGGAAACAGGTTTTGAAATAGGGTAAGTCTGGTATCCTTTGATTCTTTAATTACTAAGGAATAGGCATAACTACTGGAATGGTTAGTAATGAATGATATAGAGGTATGACCATGGATATTAAGAATGCAATATATATATATATATATATATATATATATATATATATATATATATATATATATATACACTTTACAAGCTTGAAGTTTAAAAACTTCGAACTGCAAATGCTGGAGACCATAAGATCAAAGCTTTGAAACTTCAAAATTGTAATTAAAAAAAATATATATGTTTTTGCAGGGGGCAAGCCCACCTGTGCCCCCCACTCCCCTAATAAATAAATATATCATCTCTGAGATTGCACTACAGAGAGGAAAACAGTAAATTTCCCATTCCACACTGTATGGTGATCTTCATTCAAAATGTTCAAAGTTTCAAAACTTCAATCTTATGGTCTCAACCATTTGCAGTTTGAAGTTTTGAAACTTCAAGCCTGTGAAGGAAATTCATATATATATATATATATATATATATATATATATATATATATATAACTATATATGTACATATATATATATATATATATATATATATATATATATATATATATATATATATATATATATATATATATATATATACATACACACATGTTTTTGTGATTATTAATGGAATTGCCAGTAGAGGTTAATTTATCATTTTACATACCTTAAATGTTTGGTTGAATAGTAGGTCCAGAGTTGTGCTCAGGAATGTTTTTTACCCATCACTGAATCGGGTTCAAGGGTATCATGCGGCAGAAACCCAGTAACTGAAGCAGCTTGCATCGTATTATATGGCTGCACCCATACAGGGAGTGGGGATGTCTTTTACTTTAGACTTCTGGGATTGATGAATGCAGTTTCCTGGTCATCTGCCCTGATATCAACAACCCCATTGCCTGGAATGCATCCCCAGTTTGTATGGTTTAGTTGAGAACATGCTGCTTAGCTGTGCAGATTTTTATGAAAATGCAAAATTTGTCTCATAAGTTGTTCAATACTGCATGGATTGCTGTTGTATGGTGTATCATGGGTGCCTAGAAATATGCATCATTTAACCAAATCAGATATGCAAGCATGTCACTTGGTCTTTAGTGGGTATGGGTGAAGAATTATCAGGAAATTTTTGAAGGTATTTGTGTACCCATACTGTGAAGGGAAGAGTTGCAGGGTTATATATATCAAATAAACTGAACACCCATCAAAATAAAATACATCAACATCATTCTCATGCCATATGGAGTGGTGGGCTGGGGTTGTTTCACTCCCAGGCTTTTGGTGATGTAGCTCTGTGTTTTACAAATAAAAAAAAACAAAAATGCAAGGTTGGTGGAACATACTTTAGCTTTCTATATTTTTGCAGAGCATACATAGTTTTATTTTGGGGGGGGGTGGTATGTTTCTCATAAAATGTATGTGTTGCTGGACATCACTGAGGATTGAATTCACTAAATTATAACAGATATTTGGGTTTTGGTCTTCATATCCTTCAGAAAAATGCATGCCAATGCATGGCTGGTTATTCTAGCAACAGCTTGGGCTTGTGGAAGCAGTATTTAAATATATTTATTAATATTACATTAACCTTTGTCTAGAGTTTGTGCTAAGAGGTTGATAGGTATGGTGTGAAGCAAGAAAGTATTTTCTGGTGATAAGGGGCAATAGGTCGTATCAGTAAAAAAAAAGAAAAGAAAATAGGCAGAGCACACTTTTCAACAGCCTCTTAGTCAGCAGAACAATGCAAATCTGTAACAAAAACACTTCAAAATTGTACAGATATTCACAGAATCTCCACATTTGTGCATCAAATTTTGTTAGTGTTGCCATACTTCACTAGATTTCTTTCAGTATGCTTATGCTACAATTTTGATCAGGTCCTCTCATAAAATATATGTTTTTTTTCCTGGCAATTCACTCAAGATTGAAATCACTAAATAATGATATACATTTCAGTTTCAAACTTCTTATCCTTCAGAAAATGCATGCTAACATAAATCCTGTTATTCTAGCAACGTTCTTAGTTTATAAGAGCAATATTTAAAATCTGTAACCATTTTGGTTCTTTGTCCCCCCATTATTTTAAGCTTTGTCCAGATTTCATGCACTAAGAGCTTAAGAGGTGTGGTCATATTGCATTTGTCTGACCCTTATGAAGTTAAATCAGAGGATACATGGACTTGTACTTGGTTATTAATGCCAATGTGTAGAGCATCAGGGCTTCTTTTGCTGAGATTGCTGGGAACAGAAATGGTTATATTGCCGATCATACCACTCAATGGTTTCTGATTTTCATGGATACCTAGGGCTTTGACCAAGAATGGTTGCTATATCTGCCTACCCTTCTGTAACCAGCAAGTTGGACAGACTGAGCAGTACTAACTGCTACAGCCAGATCTTTAGGTTTACTGATAATTTATATTTTGAGGAAAGTTTGCTAGGGTGGGGGGAGTGTTTGGGGGCTAGTCAGGGGAGGCTAGTCTCACATGGGGGAACTAATGACAATGGTCACTACTAGGAAATTTTATATCTTAAAGAGTAGTTAAGTTATGATCATTGTCGGCGGCTTTGAGGTATGTAGGAGCTGACCATATAGGTAACTTATTGGGAATCCTAACATGGAGGCATGTAGTGGTCACAGAGCATGTAATGCTGAGTTAGTGGAGCAAAGGTAGGGATGGGGCATCAGGTAGTGCTTTGGATTATGGAATAATTGTGGCGTCTAGTAGTTGGGTGGCTAATTAGAAATAGGGGCAGGTAGGTTTATGGTTTGGAATTTCAAGTTTAAGCAGAAAACTATCTTATAAGGTGTTCAGGGAGTTAGGACAGATAAGGCGCTTCTTTCACATCATGTTTAAAAGGAGGGAGTTTGTGGGATTCTAGCAGGTTGGAGGCTTGCTTACTGGAGGAAAGATGGCTTCTGGTGGGGGCATTTGTGTAGGTTTTAACTCAGTGTTAAGTAACAAGTAGCTTCAAGGGCAGTACGGTTTGGGCTGCCATCATTTCAAGATGTTTTGTAAGTCAGATGTTAGATTAACCAATCAAAGCAGTGAGAGGTTACTCAGTATCTCAGGGTGGCCATGGTAGGTCCTGTCTTAGGTCTCATGGGTTTGAAGCATTGGTTGACAGATGGTGATCCATTATGTCTTAGAAGTGTTGTGTATACATTTTGGGTATTTGAGTGTGGTTTTAAAGTGGTGGTATACATTTGATAGATTTGGCTAGTGGTATTTAACTTGCATTTATTTGTCAATAAAGGGAGGTGGAAGGTCAAGGTATTAACAGTTGAAGTCAGAAATAGTATGCTTAGGAAGGAAGGGGGAAACAGGCTGCTTAAGCATCCTGATGGGTGAAAGAAGGAGTCTTCCCTCTGAAGAAGGGAAGTCCTTCTTTTCCATCCCTTCCTTCCTTCCTTGCAGGTCTTATGTAAAGTGAGTGGTGGATTACACTGCATTTGGTGGAGTGTGGTTGGTTTAATGAGCATTGAAGTAATGTTGCTAGTTAGTTGGTATGACAGTGAATTGTCTGTCATGACATCCTTATTTAGTGGACCTGAAGGTTGCAAATATTAGTGTTCTTTACTAAAGTTGCTAGCATAAAAAGGTGAGCATTATTCCATGCTTCCCATACTCGGTGGTGCTAGAATTCTAAAGTGAGTGGGTTGTCACTTTTTCCAAACAAGTGTGGAATATCTTGATAATACTGTTATTTTACAGTGGTTGGAAGAAAAATGTATAGCCCAGTACAATAAAAACTGTTTGCACAGTCTGCTGGTCTTGTCATTTGCATTGGGCTTGGGGTTTGGGGATAATGCTTTCAGCACATTACTGCAGCTAAATTCATATCAGGAAGAACCAACATCAATTTTATATATATATATATATATATATATATATATATATATATATATATATATATATATATATATATTGTTCCCATGAATCCATAAGCACTTCACAGACATTTAATAAAAAATAAAAAAATCAGTGCCTATGAAGACTGGAATGACATATAATACATATGTGTGAATTTATTGTTTGTATTTCTTCTTTGTTTCTCTCCCCTTTTCTCTCTTTTTTATTTTGATTATGCATTTCTTTCTCTCTCTTAGTTTTCCTCCTCTCCCATTTCTGTTCATTTTCAACAGGTTCAGAATCTTTAAGCGCAGCCAGTCAAATGCCACCCAGGTTAGGGTACATTCACCCTTTGCCCATCCAGGGACATCCTTATAGAGTCTGAACAGTGGCACTGGACCTATAGGTATATTGTCATGTGGCAGCCTGGCAAGCCTCACTGACCATGGGCTTCAGGACTTATAGGTTCATAGGTTCATAGGGTGGTACTGGGCTATCTGCCCGAAGGCATATATTAGCCCAGCCACGTTGTGTGGTATTCACCTCCCCATTAGTAGTTCCCTAGACCCTTTTTACTAGCAGCTAGTACCCTTGGCCCCTATCTAGTAGTGCTGTTGGTGTGATCCCCGGTGTGAACTTCCTGTTACTTGGTTGAGCATGTTGAGGAGAAGCACTTTCATTCAGCCCAGGATCCTCTTCAGTGGGTTGAAGATTTTTTTGCCTCAATCAATGCAAACCGCCATGCCACCACAGGACCTTGCACCCCCAACATCAGGGTCCTCCACCGTAACCACATCAAGCAGTAGAAACATTTGAGGTCCTGTGGACCAGGGGTTCTTGTTGGGCTAGACTTCATCACCCCACTGCTCATGTTATCCTCTTTCTGGCATCCTGTTACCTACTTTGCTCCCAAACTACTCTCTTATATACAAAAAAATGAGAGTCTGTTGCAACAAAAACATAGTACCCCTCCTCTCCAGTCTCCTCCAGCTTAACCCACTTGACTCTTCCCTTTTGCATTCACCTCTTTGCTATGTCTTCCCTTTTTCAATCTTTCCTATCTCCGCCTTTCCATTCTTTAAAGCAAACAAAAGGGTGTCCACATAAGGATGCCCCTATATAAAACATATTAAATTCATTTTTTAATATTAATAATAAAATATACACTGTACACAGCTTGCTTTCTGTCTTTCAAGAGTGACTCTGCATAGCCGTTTTCCTTTTCATTATCTGAGTATGCACAAAATCATATGAAGCCTAAGGTTATCACATAGTTCTTCACACATACTTAAAGATTAACTTCAGCTACATTATGCTTTTGTAGCAAATGTGAATCATTCCTAAAACGCCTTTGCATTTAACTAGTCAGTATGAATCATTCTTAAAGCACCTTTGCATTTAACTAGTCAGTATGAATCATTCTTAAAACACCTTTGCATTTAACTAGTCAGTATGAATCATTCTTAAAACACCTTTGCATTTAACTACTCAGTATGAATCATTCTTAAAACACATTTGCATTTAACTAGTCAGTATGAATATCCAGCGTGATGACCATGCCCTATCCCAGCAATGAAGAAGCCTCAATCCTCACCACTAACACCAGAGAGGGCATCTCATATATGAGGAAAGGGTAACAAATACACACAGTAAAATGCAATTTCCCTTAAGAGCACACAGAGATCACAGTCAGTTTGGGGCTGGTCGCTCACTTGCTCCCCAGGTCCCCAATAAGACTTCCCACTGGCACATCTATAGATCTCAGCCAGCTGGGCAAGCTAAAATCTCCAGCACCCTCTCTGTCCAACCAGTGCTTCATGTCCCTGCCCCAGTAGCTGACACACACACACTTTGAGATAAGAGTTTACACAACCACACAGACACTTCTGGGGAAGGCTGGCACAGGTTCTCCATCTGTGCCCCTTTTATCCAGACTATATGGTAGTAATTACTGCCACCACCCATCTAATATTTATCAGCTACTCAAAGGCCCTTAAAAGGGTGTCCAATTATTACTGTGCAGTATTATTGCCCAATTGGTAGTATGACTAAACAATGTCAATGCTTTTTAGAATGACTTGGTACAGGATCCTTATATACATGCAATGTACTCTAGAGCTTAACTTATCTCTACACAAACTGGTCACAGTTAAAAGGTTTTAAAATATTTAATAATAAATAATTAAAACTACAAGACAATATGTTCTAATACACAGTCAGTGCTAGTCAAGAGTTCAGAGATCACACAGAAATACTTAAAATAATTCAGTAGTACAGTTCTGACATCATAGAAAAACACTTAGTCTAAACTTTCTAGTTTCTAGCTATCCCTAAAAGAAAACACAAGTCTAAGATAATTTACATAAGAAAACAGACAGAGTGCTGTGAGTTGGATGATCGAGACAAAATGCTTAATGTCTTCTGATTCTCACTGTTTAAATTGCTATTGCAGTTCTGATAAACATTACACCATTCTTTTTACTTTTCCTGGAGTTCCCAGGCTACACATTAACTGCATTTACATTCTTAACATCTCCCTTTTGTTATCTTGCAGGTGGTCAGGAAAAGAACAATAAAAATACATTTGCATGTTGAAATCTAGTCATTTAACTCTTGGTTAAAACAATCGAAAGAATTTCTACATCTAGACTTTTTTGGCACCACTGTCTACTTCAGAGGGTCACCACATGCATTACTTTGGTCAGTAGAGTGCACTGTTGTCACATTTATTTCCAGTTCCACATGTAACAGTATTTTTTTTTTACATTTAAGACAACAAGCCTGTAGTTTGTATTCATATTTACAAGTGACAGAATTATCTGCAAAATTCTATCTGGCTAGGCTGGCAGTCTTCACCCTTCTATATCAGTCTTCACATCCAGCACTGAGTATAACTGCAAATAGGTGTATGTGGGGGCTCTTTGCGGATAACTGCTAAGCAAATGCGAACCTCAGGACTAAGAATACCACCCTATCTTTCAAATAAAATGGTGATGGACAACCAATTTTACCAATGTTACAGAGACACCCAAATATTAATGAAAATTTTAGTAACATTACAGAAAATCTCTTCATACTGAAAGAAACCTACTGAATGTGGAGACACTAACAGATCATTACTGCTTACAGTTAAATGAGTCTATGCAATCAGCTTTTAAGCAATGTATTCTTAACTTAAATTTTCAGCTCTGTAGTTGAGCTCCTGCTTTCATGGTTGATATGTTAAAACAAAGTATTGAGGAACTTTTAATTGTCTACGAGAATTGAACAATACATGCTACATCCGTAACAATGTTGTTTTATTTCACATGCTTAGAATGTTTTTCTAACTACAAATGCAAAAATATATTTTAGATATACTGTGAGTTTTGATATCCTTATTCTTTACAATCTTACTTGCTACTAATAACTGTAATACTATGCATGCTTACATACTAAGATGCATGTCACAGATCATGCAGAAATACATATTAAATGCATGACAGAATAATGATATACTCCTAAAGCTAAAACTGAAAATTCCATACACTTTTTCCTCTTGGTGGGCAGAAATGCTAAACAAGCTTAGTATTTCCATTTACAGAATATCATACTAAGTAATATATTTACTATGTTTAAACAACTCAGATAAAAACATAACTTTAATCTTGACAACTTCCTAGCTGACCTACAAAGGCGCAATTGGACTCCACTCAAATACCTTGACCTAGATGATGCAGTGAGCCACTTTAATAAATCTTTCTTAGATATATTAAATGCACATGCCCCTGTTAGAACTATCAGAGTAAAATTAAACTATGCCCCCTGGCTAAGCAGAGACACTAGGGCCCTTCTGAAAACTAGAGATAAAGCCTGGGAACTATGGACTAAGACTAACGCAGTAGTTTCTAAGCAACAGTATCAAGAACTAAGAAATAAGGCAAAAAAATAAAATAAAACAGGATAAAATAAATTTCTATCATAACATTCAAAACACACATCGAAAAAACCCTCAAAAGTTCTGGCCAGCTATAAACTCAATCCTTCACCCAGGAAAATCTACTGCACCAACGCCAAACAGCCACAACAATTCCGATAGCATAGCTACCATTTTTAACAAACATTTTATTGAATTTTACTGAATCTATAATTGCCTTTTCCAAACAGCAAACTCCTACTCCAGATATCAAGCCAGCCAAGTCTACAGCTAGCAATGCCTCATTCTCTTTCTCCCCAGTTCCTACAGCCACTATAAAAAAAAAACTACTATAGAAACTAAAACCTGCTACACTTGCCATAGATAACTTACCCAGTGAATACCTCAAAATTGCAGCTGAATCTATAGCCTTTTCAGTATCAATCCTTATAAATAGATCCATTCTCGAAAACAAGGTCCTTCAACTGTGGAAAATGTCCCATGTAATCCCACTTTATAAAGAGGGAACATCCATAGAACTGACAAACTACTGGCCAAATGCTATTCTTTCACCTCTTTCTAAGCTACTCGAAAGGTGTATTCATCTCCAGGTCATGAAATTCTTACTAACAAATAACCTTCTTGGAAACACTCAGCATGGGGTTTCGCCCATCACATAGTATCACTACAGCTGTCTTATCCTTTACTAATACTCTAAACCATCACAGGAATAACAACAACTTTGTATCTGCCATCTTTCTAGACCTATCAAAAGCTTTTGATATGGTCTCCCATTCCAAACTAATAGATGTACTAACTGAACTATCCTTCTCACCATCTGCAACAGCATGGTTTCATAACTATTTATATGGCCATCACTGTATGGCAGGGTGACCTATCTCTACTCCTTCCTTTATCCATTGGTGTCCCCCAAAGATCTGTCTTGGGCCCTTTCCTTTTCTCCCTCTTTACTCTACACGCAGCTACTCCACATGGTTCTATAATACAGTATGCAGATGATTCAACACTTATCTGTGCTGTCACTTCTCTATCAACTCTTCATTTTCAAACACAGGAATCTTTCACGTCTGTTGAAACATGGTTAGCCAATGCTCAACTAATCCTGAACCCAAACAAAACTAAATTATTACTCTTCCAACCTAACCTAGCCAATGCCCATCTAATCCTGAACCCAAACAAAACTTAATTATTACTCTTCCAGCCTAACAAGACCTCTATCTCATGCCCAATATTTAACATAACCAAAGACAATACTGTGATCTCCCCGACAACCCACACAAAGCTTCTTGGAGTGGAAATAGACAATACCCTAAAATTTAACTTGCCCGTCTCCCTAATTATAAACAAAGTCCATAAGAAACTTGGAAGTCTATATAGGCACAAAAGGTTTCTGACCACAATGGCCAAAATTACATTAGCATGAACCCATCTGCTCTCCACTCTACTATATGCCTCTCCAATTTTAACTAAACTAAGGAAAGCTGACTTATATAAGCTAGAAGCATGTTATAATAAAATTGCTAAATTTGCATCTGGCTGCCCATATAGAACACATCATTGTACAGCTTTAAGGATACTAGACTGGCTTGAGCTTCCCAACATTATTCTTTACAACCAACTCTCTCTAACTCACAAAATTGTAACTCAACCAACTAGAACCCCTGCACTACAAAATCTCATCCTTCCTTACAGTTCCAGCAGACCACTTTGCTCTAACAACAAGAACTTGCTCACCATCTTCAAGACCAACAACACTGCAGGAGAATCTTTATTTTTCAACTAAATATCTTGTATATGGAACTCACTTCCTAACTCCATTCTCTCAATCGCATCCACTAACCACTTTAAGCCATCACTTAAAGCTTATCTAAAAATAAGTGGCTATGTGCCTGTACTAATCCCTCATGAATGCTCTGATACATCACAGTATACCCAAAACATATCCAACTTTTCTCCCAGTGTTTAATCCTTTGTTCCTACCGACCTGTCTTAACCTTATATCTTGACCAGGGGCAAGGCGGCTCGTGTTATAGGACTGCAGGACTGCAGCCCTCCCACCTGTAAAAAGAAAAGAAAAAAAAAACGGCAAACATAAAATCAAAACAGAAAAAAAAAAAAAACCTCACGAAAATAAAACCCTCCACGCATGCTCACAGCACAGACTTCTGGGTTGCAGGGCAGAGATGCCTTTCTCCCTTATCCAGACTGCCTGTTAGGCAGTCTGGATAAGGGAGAAAGGCATCTCTGCCCTGCAACCCAGAAGTCTGTGCGGTTGTCGTCACCCGCACACAGATAAGACTGGACTGCATCACCCGCAGGCTGGAGTCTTCAGCCTATCACAGGAAACAAAAACCAGCCACCAGCCAAACTGGAAACCAAAAGTAAGCTGTCTGGTGGCTAGAACCCTGCACCTTAAGTGCAGGTGGCAAGGGCCTGACTTCCCTACCCATCACCATTGGTAAATAAAAACAGATTTTTGCCTCATATTTGTTCTGTTCCTCATAAAATCTGTGATTTCTGAATGTTTGTTTTTCCCTTACAATGTCAGTAGTGCAGTGGTGCATGCGTAGCATTGTTGCCTGACAGCTACAGGTTCTCTGGTTTGATTCTTGACTAGGGTGCTTTCTCTGTGGAGTCTATATGTCTGGAGTGTTTCTCCCTGCTCTGCTACAAGTTGGCTTTTGTTCCAATTCATACTTTCCTGGTTAACATGTTAAATAAAAATAACAGGTGTTAAATAAAAACAAAGATAACAACACAGGAGGCTCAGATGCAAAAGTTTACTAGTGTACACCAGGAGGCAAAAAACGTACAAGTACAGAATTTTGTCTGACATGATGCAGGAAGTACACAATTTTATATAGGTTTACATTCAAGCTGTGCCCACCTTACTGATGTGGTTAGTCACAGGGCACCTACATCACTATGGTCTACAATATTCTATTCATAAGAAAAGCTGATGTCATACATTTTAAAAAGTTTTCCCATGGTAATAATACAGCCTTGCAAAGCACCTGGTCAGTTATAATGTCTTTCTGTAAATGTTACTCCTTCAAGGTTTCAGGCCTGCTCGAATACAATAGTTGGTTCAGTCTTGTAATACACTTCTTTGTTCTTCTTGCAACATTACTTCAGCAGCTGTGTCTTATCTTGGTAACATTCACAAGGCCAATTGTCCCAGAGGAAGGAAGAAGATTTTCAATTCTTTATACATTTAATTTCCTGACCCAGCAGATAATCATTAGTGAAAAACATAAGCTTGCTGAGCTGGCTACTGCCAGGGTCAGAGTTCAAATACACTGCAGCTCCAAAGCTTCAAGCAATTACATGTAAAATCATTCTTATTGCCATATTGTTAATAGAATAAAATGCATTATATACTTTTTGCTTTTTAACTAACACTCTATATGTGTTCAAATACATATTTTTCTAACATTTCCTCCCTTTTAATACTTTTTATTCTATTCTGAAATATAAACAATGTTATATCGTCCACTAGCCTTCTCCCTTAAGGACTTTCAACTAGGCAAGTCATTTAGTTTATACTTTGGAAAGAGTTTCATCTGAAATTAATTGTTCCAATTCAATGTCTTGGTACAAAGTTTCAGTTACAGATATATCAATAAAATATTTGATCAATCTTTTCATGCAGGGGATCCCACAACAGACACATGCTCCTAATAGGAGTAAACCAACACATATAGCAATCAAGATGTTCATTAGGATAGAATCCCACCCACCAAACAGACTCTGGAAAAAGTTCGTCAGTGGGTTTTGGGCCTGGTTCAGTCATGGCCAATACCTGCTGTATTACCTCTAGGTGGTCATTAATTTCATGTCGATTGTCTGGTATAAATGCACAGCATTCTTTTTTGATAAGCGCGCACGTACCACCTCTCGCCACTAGGGTGAAGTCAAGAGCCATTCGGTTTTGTAGCACAACAGTTCTCATCGCATTCAGTTCATCAGTCACTAGTTCGAGAGCAGAAAAAGTTGCATTACTCATTACTTCGAGAAGTTTTGACAGCTTTCTCAACTCCCAGATCGATTTGACTGCTCCATATGCTGGAAGTATTCCAGCCCAGGATATAACACTGTCACTCAAGTCCATATGAGTCAATTTTTCTTTATCTTTTACGGAATGATGGTCCTTCCAACCAGCTTCGATTTTTCCCACTGGGTTCACAGGTTTTCCGATTGGACCTTCAGGTTTCCAGGCTACATCTCTCACATTTCGTATCTTACCTAGAGGTAATTCTGCAGTATGCCTTATGGCCGGAACCAGATAACCCAAAAAACAAATGCCAGACCAATTCTCAGGTAGCCATTTGTATGCCTTTTTCCCACAAACAAAATAACAGTTTTCTACTTTAGTACTGATGCGGGTTAATTCTGAATGAAACATTTTCTTGTCTATAACAGACAATTGTTTATGTAAAACAGGATTTCTCTGCACATCACTTAATGTTGTTTTCATTAAACTCAAATATGAATCATAATTTGTGTTACAAACAGTGCCTTTATCTTTAGCTTTAATATAGCATTTGTAAGATATGGTTATATTACAGTTACTCCAACCCACTTGGAGTGTATCATTTTTGTAAAAACATACAATTCCCTTCTGTGTAATAGGCAAATACAATGCAATTTTGTCCTGTGATCTTACAGATCCTGTATCAAAAAGTAAATTCTCTCAAGTCTCATTTATCCCCAAGGGGACAGTGGACATCAACAGTCCTCCATATGCTGTTGGTATAGCAGTACAAACCCAGCAATTTGAAATGTTCATAGTCTCTACATATACACGCTTCATAGCTAGGTATGTGTTAAAGTTTGGATGCCAGTCTATAGACAGTTCATCACGTCTCTCCACTTTCACTTGTGTGGTTACATGTAGGAAAAACCACGACAAAAGGAAGGTCATCACAATCATAGTCAATAAATGCATAGTCAGCAAGTTGATTAAACAACATCTTTGGGGTTGATCTGTATTTTTACTCATTTTGCTCTTGGCCATCCTGCCTTTGTTGTGTGTCAGTCACAAAATGTTTATGAAGTTGAAAATTCTTTACAGTGCGTCAGATGGACCCAGGACGACCTCTCAGCAACTTTGACTGCAGTAGGCATCGCCAACAGTACCTGGTATGGTCCTTCCCACTTTGGACTCGCCCAATTCTTCCTCTTCGTAACCTTCAACCACACCCAGGACCCCGCAGTCAGCACTGCTTCCAACGGTCTGGTCTGTCTTTTATCTGAAAAAGAGTTCAACTGCAAAACAGTTTTAGTTGTTAACAGTTTCCTCATATAACTAGCTAATGAGCTGTCAGCCTCTAGTTCTGCAGGCATGAGAGCTTTCCATTGTGGCACATAATATGCCCTTCCAAATATCACTTCAGAGGGGGTCAAACCCTTTACATTTGGAACTGTTCTCATGTTCAGCAGTGTCAAAGGCAAACAGCAAATCCAGTTCTTCTGTGTTTCGCTTACTAACTTCCTCAACTTGCTTTTTAAAATTCCATTGTACCTTTCCACCAGTCCTGCAGACTGTGGGTGGTAAGCACAATGATTCTTCAAGGAGATCCCAAAGAATCTCCCAAGTTGGAGAATCATCTGATTAACAAAATGTGTCCCATTGTCACTATAGATTCTTTCCAGTATGCCAAATCTAGGAATTATTTCTTTTATTAGGGCCTTTGCCACTGTTGCTGCATCCAGATTTTTAGTTGGAAAAGCTTCTACCCATTTGGAAAACATATCTATAATTACTAAACAGTATTTTTTCCCTTCACATTTATTCAATTCTATGAAATCCATACAAATAGTGTGGAATGGATATGGTGGTATAGGAAAACTCCCTTGCTTGGGTTTGAATGCCCCTTGTGCATGATGTTTGTTACAGATATGACATGCTGCACAAAATTTTTGTGTATAGTTTGTGAATCCACATGTTTGGAATATTCGATTTACTAACTGTACCATTCCCCCTGTTGAGACATGGCACTGCCCATGGCTCAACAAAGCTGCATATCTAAATAAATTAGATGGCAATATTGTTTTTTTCTCTTTGGAGACATACAGTCCATCTTCGAGGATTGCACCTCGTTTCTCCCATTTTTGTTTCTCTGCTTTTGTAGTTAATGTCTGCATTGTTTTTAAATTTTCTAGATCTAAAATCTCAGAGGGCTGTAATTCCTCGGTTAAAAGTAAAGTTTCTGAGTCTGAGGCTGCTTGCTTTGCAGCTGCATCAGCTTTTGCATTTCCTTTTGAAATTGTATCCTGTTGTTTTGTATGAGTTAAACATTTACAAATAGCTACTTTAGTAGGTAACTGAATGGAATCTAACAAGTTCAAAATAAGTTGCGCATGATTAATCGGTTTACCATTAGATGCTATCATTCCCCTATTTTTCCATTGTTGTGCAAAAACATGCACTGTAGAGAAAGCATACTGACTATCAGTATATATGTTCACACATTTATCTTTCGCTAGAGTGCAAGCCCGCATTAAGGCTATCAGCTCTGCTGCTTGAGCAGACAGGTTATGCTGTAAGGGTTGGGCTTCTAAGATTTCCGTATCTGTGACTACTGCATACCCTACTAGATTTTTCCCTGTAGGACCCTTTCTGCAGGAGCCATCCACGTAAAATGTCACCTTGGCATCATCCAAGGGCATATCAGTGAGGTCTTGTCTGGGCAAAGTTATTTGTTCAATTTCCTGCAGGCAGCTGTGCGGTGTGCCATCCACAGGAGTCAGAAGTAACATTGATGGGTTTAATGTTGTACAACGTTCAATTACCATATGAGGTTGGCTCAGCAGTATGGTCATGCATGAAAGATGTCTAGCAGGAGATAGATATGCTATTTTTTCTTGCAGTAAAATTATTGTGACTGCATGAGGCACTCTCAATGTGAGAGGGTGGAATAATACCACTGAGGCCGAAGCCTGTACTGCCATTGCAGCTGTGACTACTGCTTGCACACAGTGAGGCAACGATCATGCCACTGGGTCTAACTGTGATGAATAGTAAGCTATGGGGCATTGCTTATCCCCATGCTGTTGCGTCAGAACTGACGTCATGTATCCCTGTTTACAATCTACGGTCTGAAAAAATCTTTTGTGGTAATTTGGAAGTCCTAAAACTAATGATGAAGCTATCAATTGTTTTAGTCTGCAGAAGGCTGTTTCTGCTTCAGGTGTCCATTGTAATACATCTTGTGCTGCCATTGGTGTTTTATATATTAAATCAGCCAGTGGAGCAGATTCTAAAGCATAGTTTGATATCCAGCTTCGACAAAAATTAGTCGTTCCCAAGAAAGACATCATTTCCTTCTTGGCTGCTGGTTTAGGTGCCTATAAAATTGCTGTTTTTCTGTCTTTGTCTAATATTCTACCTTCATTGGATATTACATATCCTAGGTATCTAACCTGTTTTCTCCAAAGTTGTAACTTACTTTTGTTTACTTTGTGTCCCTGTGCTGCTAAAAATTTCAATAATGCTATCATATCCTCCCTGCATTGATGCTGGGTGGGGGCTGCTAGTAAAATGTCATCTACATAAAGTAGAATCTGACTACCTCCTGGTGGAGTAAACCCTGCCAGGTTGCTTGCCATTTCTTGTGCAAATATCGTTGGACTTTCACAATATCCCTGCGGTAGCTGAGTATAGGTATATCTTTTTCCCTGAAATGTAAATGCAAACCAATACTGGCTATTAGGATGTATAGGTATTGAAAAGAAAGCATTGCTTATATCTACCACAGTGAAATATTTTTGTTGTGGCTTCAAATCATTCAACAAGGTGTGTGGGTCTGGCACCGTAGGTGCTCTGGGTATTACTGCATTGTTTACAGCTTGTAAATCCTGTACCATCCGCCATTCCCCGTTTGCTTTTTTAACAGGAAATAGAGGGGTGTTACATGGTGAATCAAGAGATTCTACCAGTACTCCTTCCTTGAGTAATGCTGCTATTATAGGCTTGATTCCTTGCTCTGCATCTTTCCTCAAGGGGTATTGTCTTTTCTGTGGTCTAAATGCTGATTTTGGTGTAATAGTTACTGGTCCTGCTGTTTGAATAAGTCCTACATCTGATTTGCCTGTTGACCAAAGAATGTTTGGTATGTCACACAAGGCTTTTTCTTCTTCTTCTAATAAGAATGCTAATCAGCTGTCTTCACTAGTTTGTAAGTGTACAGCTGGATGCGTCTGTGTTAGCCAATTCAATTTATGTTTTTGTATTCTCTGCTCTGATAATTCTAACTCAGTTTGTTTTTCCCATCTTGTTACTTTTTCTCCTAAGTCCGCCCATTTCATATTCTTGTTTTTTGTTAAGCTAACATGTGGTAGTCGATTAGATTTGTACAGTGTCATGAATTCCTGAGGTAGTGAACAGCTTACCACACTGTTTCCCTCAGTATCCCAATACAAGGTTCGTAATACTAATCTGTTAGCAGGATTTTTGAATAATTCTTGCTCATATTCTTTATCAGGTCCTGGCATGCTACAGTAGTATAGAGTACAATGTAACAAATGCTGTTGGTCAGTATCAAGGGAGGGGGCCTTACTGATGGCTACATTCATCAGTTCCTCGGTTACTGCCCCTGGACCAGTCGTAACTAGGTCCTGGCTGTACCAGTAAAAAGTTTCACCCTCCGATCGCACCACAAAAGTATCCATTTGTCTTTGTGCCTCCATACCCTGCATAGTGGGAACTACCGCTATGCCAAATATCTGCATAAGATCTCTTCCTAGTAAGTTCACTGGACATTTTGCAGAAACTACAATTTTACTTTTCTGAGTCATGCCTGAAACAGGGTCAGTTATTGCTATGTCATGGGAGAGTGGCTCCCTATATAGCTGTCCATTTGCTGCTTTCACTAATATATAATCAGGTGATTCGGAATATTCTGGTAACTTTGAGGGGTGTATCAAAGTCCGTGATGCTCCTGAGTCACACAGGAATTTAACTTCCCTTGCTTCCACCAGAAGTGTAACTTCCGGTTTTGTGTCTGCCAGATAGAGCTCCAAGCTCAGTAATGCCAAATCTAAAATTTTACTTTCTTCATCCTTTACATCTGCTTGCACTTCCTCTGTTCCTTCCACTACATTTACATTTGTCCTTTGTTTGTTAGCCTTTCCTGATGATTTCTGACTTTCATCACTATCATATAGTCAGTCCTCATCACCCTTGCTTTCTGTAGTCACCTTTTTATTTAGCCTGCAATCCCTTGCTAAATGTCCTTTCTTTCTGCACTTAAAGCACTCATCTTTCTTTTTTCTCTCTTCAAAATCTTCTGACCTTTTGTCAGATTGTCTATTTCCCTGGGCATTTTTCTTACCCTTTTTACCTGACTGTACTACAAAGACCTCAGCTCCGTCTTCAGCAGTGTAGACTTGCGTCTTCTTTTTCTTTTTACTATTAAAGTGTCTTTCAGCATGTCTAGCATATTCAAGTAAGGCTTGTAGCCTACTTGTTCGATGATCTATCATATGCTTTGTAATAAAGCTACTGATAGGTGCAATGCAACCTTTCAAAAACGCATTTTTCAGTTGCTGTTCATACGAGGTATCATGTGTCTGGTTTTCAGGAATAGCCATACCACTATGGTTATTGAAACATTCCAATAATCTACCATAGTACCCATCTACAGTTTCATTCTCTTGTTGTATGCATTGATTAATGCAAGTCCAATCTGCTCTAGGTTTCCATTTTTCAGAAATTCGGTCTGTAAGACCTTTTACTCTGTTGTCTAGTTCTGCGTCACTATGTGGGAGTGGTTTAAGCTCTGCATTACGAGGATTCCAGGTGCCACAAATCATGTGCCAGTCTGGACCCACAATTTGTCTAACTACCTTTTCTACTTCTTCCCCATTCAAGTGGTAACTCAGTCTCATACCTTATAAATCTTGTAAAAACTTTGTGTAATTAATTTTTGGATGAGGGATTCCCTCTGTAGCTTTCCGAATATCTTCCGGTGTCCATGGTCTGTATACTAGAAGAGTTGGGTCCTGCCCTTCCTGTCCTGCCTGAGGATTTGGTACCTCGATTAGTGGACAGATTTCTTTTTCACTCTCCTCTAGTGTGTTTCTCCCTACTTGATACAAGTCTGTGTCCCCAAGTGTTTTACGTGTCCGGGACCTAGTTTCAATAGGATCTCTAACAAATGGTTTTAGTGTTCTTGTGACTTCAGGATAACGTGGAGGCGGACCAGCTTGTCCTCCTGCTTCATATCCTGAAAAAGGCATTGGAGGGGGCGGGGGAGGCGGAGCCATCTCTATTACTGTATTATTATCCTCTTTATCTAAAAATAACGTTTTAGCATTTTTAGTTTTTTGTTCCCTTCGGTTTACTTCCTCAATCCACCTGTGTGCCTGAGGAATGCCTAATCACTGTTGTTTTTTTGCCTGACCTTCTGCGTCGATTTAAGTTGTTTTAAAAGTTTAACTAATGAAATTTTATTTAATTTACCATCAAATCCGTATTTATTAACCCATTTTGTATAATAAAAAGAAAAAGAGGAGGACAAAAATCGCCAGTTTCGAGAAATATTTTTACTTATTTTTTATTGCTTGCTTTCCTTACCATCACTTACATTGCTTCACTCAGACAAAGCAAAGATAAAATCATAACATGCAATTTATATTTCCAAAAAAAAAAAGATCCAGCCCAAGATCAATTAAAATAGTAACCATTGCTAGATAAACCAACCATTTACTAACAGTATTTAACTTAATTAAATAAATACACAACCATAAAAAAAACTACCTAACATTAAAATATTCAAAACATTATTTTTAAAATGTTCATTATAAATTTTTAGACTAAACTTTCAAAATTCAAATGTATATTGTATTTGTGTATTATTTGTAATTTTTTATAATAAATTTAATTAATATAAAAATACTAAATTTACTAAATTACTAATTTTACAAATTACTAGTCAAAGGATTGTAGAGTTTAATATGAATATATAAAATATATATATATATATATATATATATATATAATATAATATATAAAATACATATATATATATATATATATATATGTAATATATATATATATATGCATTATAACCAATATAAATACCCTATAAGAACATATGTAATAATATAGGGATACAATGTTAAGTAATCATCACATGAATGAAAGTTGCGGTTAATGCTTTGGAACACAAAGCGTTGGTTTGTCTTTCAAATTTAGCTTCGTTCTTGTAATAAACAAATTCAACTCACCCTTTTTTCAATAACAACAAACTGTTGTGCCTATTGTAAACCATAATAAGGATATAGCTAATAATATAGATAGATTTTGTTTATATAGCATAATTTTGCTTGCTATTAGCTAGCATTTTAATTTTCTTTCATTTTTTTTTTACATGTAGTCTTTTCACTACTCCAAAATAATCACATGGACTCTTTTCTCTAAATACATTGCTTATACTAAAATATGTGAAATTCATATTCATTGTAGCTCTTGTAGTATTTTATAAACATAATTAAATTTTTAACTTATGTGTATGTAGGGTTTGTATCTTCATGTATGTATTTAAACATTAGGGTATTTTATTTGTTTAATTTAATTGTATACTATTCATTTTAATAGAAGGGTGAGTTTTGCAGCTTAACTTTTAATAAATTCCATTTTTAATTAGTTTATTGTCCTATCTTGTATCAAATTCCCAGTTGTATTGTCCTAATCTGTAAAATATATGGATATTATTTTGTACTGTGTTATTACTATTGTGGTTAATATTAATTTTATTCATAGTATTTACTTCTATTACAATTTAATGATCGTATCCATAGTTACAAATCGTTATATCAGTTTGTTCTATGTATAAGTTCATACTGTCGTTAACTTAGTTATATGATTGTTAATCATATTAACGAAACTGCTTTTAACTGATTTTCTCTATATTCCTCTATTCAAAATCATTAAAAAAAGTTTTTTCTTAAGTTTACTTTAAACACACTCTTTTAGTACACATTAGTGGCAACTGAAAAAAACTTTTAACACCACTTCTGTCACATTTTAGTGACAACTGACTCAAAAGGACACCTTTCTTTTGCCCTTCTTTTTTTGATATTATATGGGCACAAAAAAAAACATTTAGGGAGATTTTATTCTATATATCCTAAAACTATATATATATACTAAATAAACATTTATATTTTAAATAAAAAAAAAAGTAGATATCTTAAAGGTATTGATAGTATCAACCAATTTATAGAAATCATAAATCATAAGAGAAACAAAAGGGAAGAATGTCTAAAAGCCAATTACTCATCAGTTAGTTACAATAAATTATCATGTGTGTCGTCAAAATTCTGTTCCCATAAAGCCATTATTGTGTTTGAATAAACCATTTTAAAAGATGGAAATTTGCTGTCCCTGTTGAAATGCGCAATATTGTTGTTGCAAACATGAAAAAAATTCTGTCCAAAATGAATGATGTTGACTGCAGATATATCTGCACAAATGAGGTAATATATATTTTTAAACAAATTATGCCCAAAATATCATTCTTCAAAGGAATTACCCAATATGGCATTCTATAAATTTCTATAATCAAATGTATATTAATTTAAAAGTTTCATGAAGAGGTCAATAAAAATTGCACAGATTTTGCAATTTTGTATAATACCTTACATTATCAGCTCATTGTAATTGCATATATTTTGCGTCTTCAGTTAGGGGTGGATCTCGCGATGTTTTAGTGCACTGATTTCCCATTCTAAAAGAAAATGTTACGTAACCCTTTTCACCACGTGGTATTTCAGTTCCTTACACAGTTTATCTAGAATAACTGCCTACCTTATTCTGTTCCCCTGATCCCTGACAAAATATACAGTAATTTCCTTTTGTCCCTGATCTGTATAACAAATCTTCTGACAATAGTATTTACTGCAACCTAGTCCCTGATCTAAAACAGAAAAAAGGCAAATATCTTCCTACCTGAGCCTCCTGAGTCGACCAGTTCGAGACCGCTCTTCGGCCGCAGATCAGAAAGTGGCCAGCCTCTCAAAACGACAATTCAGTCGGAGGTCTTTCGTATTTCAAGAAGAACTGTTTCGGTAGCTTCTCCTGCGCAGTGTTCGACCACCGGTACACTCTGATCTGTAGCTGTCTGAGGGTTTCCGGCTCAAAGGATCAAACTGTTAAATAAAAACAAAGATAACAACACAGGAGGCTCAGATGCAAATGTTTACTAGTGTACACCAGGAGGCAAAAAACGTACAAGTACAGAATTTTGTCTGACATGATGCAGGAAGTACACAATTTTATATAGGTTTACATTCAAGCTGTGCCCACCTTACTGACGTGGTTAGTCACAGGGCACCTACATCACTATGGTCTACAATATTCTATTCATAAGAAAAGTTGATGTCATACATTTTAAAAAGTTTTCCCATGGGAATAATACAGCCTTGCAAAGCACCTGGTCAGTTATAATGTCTTTCTGTAAATGTTACTCCTTCAAGGTTTCAGGCCTGCTCGAATACAATAGTTGGTTCAGTCTTGTAATACACTTCTTTGTTCTTCTTGCAACATTACTTCAGCAGCTGTGTCTTATCTTGGTAACATTCACAAGGCCAATTGTCCCAGAGGAAGGAAGAAAATTTTCAATGCTTTATACATTTAATTTCCTGACCCAGCAGATAATCATTAGTGAAAAACATAAGCTTGCTGAGCTGGCTACTGCCAGGGTCAGAGTTCAAATACACTGCAGCTCCAAAGCTTCAAGCAATTACATGTAAAATCATTCTTATTGCCATATTGTTAATAGAATAAAATGCATTATATACTTTTTGCTTTTTAACTAACACTTTATATGTGTTCAAATACATATTTTTCTAACAACAGGCATTTGAATTTCAGACTTCATATTCTTCAGAAAGTACATGGTAACACAAACTCTTTATTCTAGCAATTTTCTAAGTTTATAAGATTTGATATTTGAAATTTGTCCCTAATTTTTTGACTGTATTCCCCCATTATTGGCTTTGTCCAGGTTTTTTGTGCTAAGGTCGAGAGCTATGGCAAGAACTGAATTCACTGAATATGTTTGGGGGCTGTATTCCCCCATTACTGGCTTTGTCCGGGTGTCTTTTGTTGAGAGCTATGCTTGCAAATCAGCTGCTTTGGCATAGTGGGATGTTTTTCTGACTGTTTTGCACAGAGTCCTGGGTTTGAGACTTGGTAGTAAAATGTATAGTGGTAACACAGCATCCTATTCTAGCAACTTTCCAACATTATACAAGCAATGTTTAAAATGAGTTCCTGGTTTTTGGGCTTTTATCCCCCCCCCTGATAAATGTTGTTTTTTTCCAGATTTCTTGTGCTGCAAATTTCAGAGATACAGCTGAGTGTCAAGTAGATTTTACATGGAGTTGAGCACTGCAGGGGAACTAAAGTTTAGTGCTGCTTATACTTTGTCTGCTTGTAATGTTAATAGCACAACAGGTAGTGTACTTTTAATGCAGAAGGCTGTGGGTTCTACTCCCACATTAGGTAGATGCATTGCTGATACTGTACTGTGTTGTAAAGGGGGTGGATGTTGCAGTCCTTTTTGGCGAAGATATCTAGTAACAATGAACTGTTGTCATCCATTCCCTATTGCAATATTACTAGCTTATTTTTTTAATGCAACATAGACAATTTATTCCTCAAGGGCAACATGCACTTTACTTGTAGATGAAACAATGAAATATTAAGTTGTTTGCTAGCAGAAACCTCTTCATTAGTTACAGATTTCTTTAATGTGGGAATTATTCAGATGACTTTTACTACTTCAGATATTGTGCATATTTACTGATACTGGTGAACTGTTATTGGTGGACTGTAGAATTTTGAGTAGACTTTTATGATGGAAATGTTCTGAATTAGGCAGTTGGTGCATGCATTTTGTTTAATTGTTTACTGGAAAAATGTTCAAAACAATAAATTTAATATGCTCTCTAACAACTGTACTGTATTGTACAAGGAATATCTTCTTCCGGTTAGGGGTTGCCACAGTGGATCACCATCCACTCATGATTGGCAGTGGAGTTTTACAGTGTCAAGTTGCCAGCCTGGCACCCAACCTTCCACAGAAGGCACACACATGCATGCACTCACACCTAGGGCCAATTTAGTGTGTCCAATTTACCTACAGCATGTCTTTGAGAGGAAAGCAGAGCACCTGGAGGAAACTCACGTGACCACAGGGAGGACATACAAACTCCACACAGAAAGCACCCCAGCCAAGGATTGAACCGGAGAACCTCTTGCTGTGAGGTGGCGATGCTACCCACTGCACCACCATGGCCGCCCCTATTATACAAGGAATATAATTTAATATAATCAGGAAGGTGTATCAAAGAACACGTGTATGTATCGTGTGCAAGGAGCCTATGATTTGAAAACAGCCCAAAGTTAATCTTTATCTGACACTGGCAAAATGTATTTTCTTTGATGTTGGTTTCAATGCTGCTTCAATGAATGAGAGTTTCAAGAGCAGAGAAGTTTTAATGGAACCTCCAAACACTGGATCCTACCCAATTCGGCTTTGTTAAGGGCAGATCTTGCCTCTTGAACCTGGTCGACTTCTTTGAAACAGTCACCAAGGCCATAGATGAAGGGAAGGTAGTCCACACATCCTACCTGGGCCTTGCAAAAGCCTTCGACACAATACCCCACTTGGACATCATAAATAAGCTCACCATCTTAAATATGAACCCCTATATCACAAGACGGGTTGCAAACTGGCTCAGGGATAGAACCCACATGGTCAGAATTGCAGGTGCCAGTTACAAGTGGCATCCCACAAGGCTCAGTCCTGGGACCTCTCTTGTTCGTTATATATTTCTCTGAGGTACAGGCTAACATGGGAGGACTATTGCTGACTAAGTTCACAGATGACTGCAAACTGAGTGCTATAATCGACTCGCCGACTGACACAAGCATCCTCCAAAAGGGTCTCACAGAGACGGATAACTGGTGCCAGAGCCATGGCCTAAAGCTAAATGCCAAAAAGTGCATAGTCATCCCCTTTGGGAAAACAAAGTGTCCACAAATTACCACATAGGTGGTAATCCATTAAATACGGAAGAAGTCATTAGAGATTTGGGGATCCAAGTAGATAGCAATCTCTCCTTTGACAATCCCGATGCCAAAGTGGTTAGAAAGACCTTCCATATAGCCCACCTTATCAAAAAAGGGTTCACATCTAGATCAAGAGAGGTCATTGTGACCCTCTACTCATCACTCATCAGGCCCATAATTTAATACAGTGCCCCATTTGGGATGTACCTTACCCGACACCTGCAGTAACTGGAAAGACCCCAAAAGTACCTCACCAAGAGGATCAAGGGACTCAAACAGATGCCCTACGCAGTTAGGCTAAAGAAACTCCAGCTCTATTCAGTTGCTTACCGCCTACTCAGAGGTGATCTGTGCCTGACGTATAAAGCCATGTCCAACCCAGAATTAATGGACATACTCCACCTCAGGAAATCCAAATCCCTTAGAGCTACACGCTCCAGGGACTTAAACCTAAGCACAGAAATAAACAGGACATGCTGGAGGGACAGATTCATATCCCAGAGGCTCCCCTCACTCTGGAACAAAATCCCAATCCATGTTAGGCAGAGCCCCTCAATGAACCCTCTTCAAGAGAAATCTTGACGAGTGGATGGGAGATCGTAGGTTTACCCCTGGGATCTCTTCTGTGTCCCTACTAGACAGAGGCACAGTAAACTAACCTTAAAAGGGCTATCTTCTGTGACCTACTATACAGAGGCACAGTCAACTAATCTAAAAGGGTGGCGAAAGCCAAACACAATCTGGCTAGGCTTATAAATGCCCTAGGGCAGATAGCCTAGTATCAACCCATGAACTTATGAACCTATAATGCTAAGTCTATTTGCATTGTAAAACTGCATTGCTTTGTTTAGCAGATATCTATTAAGTGTTTGTGTTGTAAAATGTAAAATAAAACTTTCAAATGAAATCCAAATCATTGCAGAAGGAAAGCAGTATGCACATTACAGTGTTTATGGTAAATGGGGCAAAATAACCAAGGAATGGGACATTGGAATGGCTGCAGGGGGGTGGCTCCATTCGATCATGATTTTGTGAGGGGGGAAGAGCAGCAAGCTCAGACAGGCCTGGCTAAACTATACCTCTCAACTGTCCAGATTTTTGCAGAATGAATAGATTTTTTGCTTCTTATTTTTGGTTTGTTCCTCATGAAATTTGTGGTTTTCTTGCAAATCATTTAGGAATGAAGTCACTAAATAATGACAGACATTAAGTTTCCGACGTCATGACCTTCAGAAAAATGCATGCTAAAGCAATACCTGTTATTCTATCAACTGTCTTAACAAGAGCAATTTTTAGTACTGTTTATATGTATTGTTCCCCCCAATATATTTGGCCTTGTCCAGATTTCCTGCATTAAGAGGTTGAGAGGTACATGCAAATTGCTTTATAGAATTAAGAATATCCAAACATCTCAACTGTCCCCAATTTTGGCTCAAAATGTTGCTTTCCCCCTTAATAATCCCTCCGCAAAATAGCAATTTTGGAAGAAAACGTGGAGGGTTTACAATTATAAATAACTGTAATAATCAGAGTTATAGATTACTTTTATTTCAGAAATGCATGTAAATTCTCTAATTTTGTCAGTTGCTCAAGTTAACAGTACTAATATTAGAAAGGTCTCCCTTCTTTGACAGGTTTCCAGCTGTATTGTGTGGCAATTTTATTTTGCATCACATTTTTGGTCCGTTTTTTTTTAAATTGTGTTTTTCTGGCAAATTAGTGGCAAATCATTAATGACTGAAGTTAGAAAAATAATGGCAGACATTTGAGTTTCAGATTTCATACCCTTCAGAAAATTCATACTAATGCAAGACCTACTATTATTCTATTATCTTTCTAAGTTTATAAGAGCAATATTTAAAAATTGTCCTTATTTTTGGGCCTGTGTCCCACTTCTATGTATGGCTTTGTCCAGATTTCTTGTTCTGAGGTTGAGAGATATGAGTGTCAGACCCATCACCGTCAATCAGAGACATTTCAAAATGTGACATACTTGTTGCACCCCACTCCCCCATGTAGTGACTCTGGATGTGTCCAAGCAAGGCAAGGAGCAGTTATGCAGTATAAGTGTGCGGAGTATTCCCCCATCCAAGAAACCCACAAATACGGCAGTGGATTTTCATCTGTCCTTGATTTTGCAGAATGTTCTAGTTTTCTGTCATATTTTTATACTGTTGATTTATGCTTCTTCAGAAAATGCATGCTGTCACAGTGCCCTGTTGCTCTGTGTTTAAGTAGCAATGCTTTAATGATCATCAGGTAAGCTTGCCTGAGATTGTAAGATGCAGGTAAGCTTTAATAAGCATACTGTTAAAGAATTACCAACATTGAAAGCCTTTTGTGTTGTTGCCATGCAGAGAAAATTTACATAACTAGATAACGTATAAGCCTTAGGTATTGAAATGCATATGACAGTATTTGTAATAAAGGACAGGATTACAGTATTTTCAGAAGCTCATTACATTTGTTGGAGACTTGCAGTCATCTTTGCAGGCTTTACATGTAAACTAAACAGAATGCCAATCTATCATGTGTGGTCCATAACCTGTGCAGTAATCCTTTAAGCAATTTATCTTGAGCTTGTTTCTTGTTTGCTGTTCATGTTTTACTTTGATCATGTCTTCCCCATGAAACAAGTAGATAGTTGTTGTCAGGCAGCAGGTCTTTTTGGATAAGAAACATTTTTACAAGTGGGGGTATCACAGGGATTGCTACTTTCAGCATGTTACTTGGTAATTTTATAAAGCTGAATATAAATTATAATTGGAATTGCACTACAAGGAGAAGTGGTTTGAGCTGAGTGTTGCTTGTTTTTTTAATACTTGATTTTGACTTGCATTCCAGTAATGTATTTAAAAAGTAATTTATTTTTTCATGCCTTTGTGTTTCCATCTAGATATTAAGTAAGATGTAATGTAGCCAATGCATTAAAATATATTTTTTTTCTTCTACACTTCATTTTGTCTTGTTTGGACTCTCATAATGATGGTTTGGCACCCAGGGCAGCATATTAATTAAAGTTCCAGTTGTTGTGGTTTTGAGCATAGCTCCACCCCTTTCTAGATGGTCACACCGCATTCCCATTGGCCCCATCCATTCAGCTATCTTCTGCAGCCCCCTTTAATTTGAAGTCACCAGCCACCACTGACTTGACATAAGTCATACCTACAAATAGTACAAGCTATGTTCAAAGCCTAAGTTTTGTTGTCAAGATGTAACAAATCTGTATGTTCTTACGTATACTACATTTTGTTTACTTTATTCTTTTTTATTATTGTAATGTGTGCATGAAAATTTATTGTTATTCATGGAGCTTTTCTACCCGGGCCTCTGCTGAAAAAGGACCTGTGTCCAGTCAGACTTTCCTTCTAAACAAATGTTAAATAAATAAATAAAATAATTCAATGATTAATCCATGAAAGGAATGTACCTATAGGAAATTTCTAATTTTATAATAATGACCTTCTTGTCATTATCCATAACAGAGAAATTACCAGGAGGAAATAAAATGAGTATAAAATATAAATAATTTTACAATTCTTGAAACAGTGTAAAACAACTTGAGACTCAGAAGCTTGAGTGAACCTTCCTCCTTATAGTGGGTTTTTAAGACTAATTCTTGCATAGACACTTGCAACTATTTTGTTTATCAGATTAAACAGAAAAAATCTCAAGGGATATGTATAACTGAATTGTTACAAAAAAATAAACAAAAAATATGGAAAAAAATATTCCCTAGGATTTATTTATGCCTACATTAAGTGTAAACCATTCTAAATGAACAGACAATACAAGCATAACTTACACCTTCTTTCTCCTAATTTTCGTTCTCCTATTGATTTTCTTAGAGCCTTAAATATTGAGGAAGACGAAGGTTACTACATATTGAAACTACATGTAAACTTGGTGTAACCATTCTGAGAGACTAGAAAGCATAATGTGGTAGGGATGTTCTTGAACATAGGTTGTGTACACTTAGTATATACTGACTGTACACTAAGTGGAGGCATTAATGAATCTGGCCCATTACATTTAACTACATGGGCTCTGCCAGAAAACTGAACTAGAGCTTGTTTTAGTTTTCCATAGCTTTTTTTTTTTTTTTTTTTACGTCAATCAGTAGTAGAAATAACACTGATACAGAGAGATGAATGAATGCCCAGTTTATACATTAAACAGAAGAACTTAAGTGCACTTAATAACATATTAATAGAAAACATTAAAGATGGATTTGTTTTGTGTTTCAGTTGCTAAACAGATAGGGAGTAGATTTTGCCTGACCAAGTTTTTAAATGAATGCGTTATTATAGTTTGTTATTATATTAAGCACCATTGAGGTAAGACAGTAAGACTTCAGAAAGCAGAATACAATGGGCCAGATTCACGAAACCTCCATGTAAGACTTAATATGTATTACTCAGAGGCTGCAGTTGAACGGTATGATGTCAGCATGCCATGCATATTCATGAGGGCATGCTGAATCATACCCAAGTCTAACACGGTCCGTGTAGGAAAGTAGGGGGGCATGTCCAATTGCCGAGTACAGCAAAGGGACATGCCCCCAGAAGATTCAGAGTCCTGAAAGTAAACACCCACGAGCAAGTCCGCTGAAATGTCAAGGAGCACAACACCACACATCCCCACAGACTAAACCCTACTGAAAATATGTAAAATGTAAAAATAGCAGTTTCCTTTTTTTTTATAACTTCCAAAATGTTTGCCCGCATTTGCGCTCGTTTGCGCGGGTATGCCCTTTCGCTCAACCACAGTTAGCAGATATGACATTGAAAAGAATATAAGATCTACATATGCAAATTAAGCAAAGTAGCAATAGCGTAGCGGTACAGACGTCGCCCAAAGAATAGGTAGTCATGGTTCGAGCCCCACAACATCCCCCTCTATTTTTCTTTAAATAAGTATGAAACAATTCCCCGATATATATATAAATTTAATTTAAGTAAAATGTAATGAAATGGCCCATGTATTTCTGAACAAAACCTATATTATGTATATATAAAAAGGATCATAATTGCCCGTAGCTGAGCAGCGCTTTAACAAGCTTAATATGAGTGCCCGTAGTTGAGCAGAGATTTAACAAGCTCAATATGAGTGCCCGTAGCTGGGCAGTGCTTTACCCAGCTTAATATGAGTACTTATGGCTAAATAACATGTTACCCAGTGTAAGCTGTTTGCGCGGAGCTGCGCAGCGCGCCAACCAGCTTACCGTCGGGCAACGCTGGGCAAGCTGTAACAAAGTCGCCTTTACACAGACACACCTACTAGCCTGTCTAGACAGTAGTAAAATAAAAAAGCAATGGCAAGGATCGAACCCGGGATACTGTGCACCATAGTCAAAGTACTGAACCACTAAGCCATGACAGTTGTACTGAGAAATACAGTATTACCATACATATAGGAATGAATGAAAATATAACCATGACAAAGCAGGTTTGCTGTAAGCAGAGAAATATCCAAAATGGCCAATCACAGATAAGTGTGGGAAAACCGGCATATATAAGCCCCATAGGCAGGAATACACACCATAACTGATTGTGGTACCCATTTGCAGTCAGGATGGCAGGTGCAGGAGAGGGAAATCGCTTTAGAGCACAAAGGTGGGGTGTTGAGGAGTCAAAATATATGGTTTGGCTCCTAGTCCATGATCATGAAGCGCAACTCATGCAGGGCCAGGTTCAATGGGGAGCATATAAGGCAGAGGCGTGGAACCGGTTGGCACATGATCTCACCAGTGCCACAGGCATTCCGAGGACTGGTGAACAGGTCCGTCACCACCATGCGGACCTGAAGCGATGAAAGGAGGACCAACTGAACCGATGGATCCAGGAGGCCCGCCAAATGCCCAATGCCCCACTACTGAGTAAGTATCCATGTAATTAAGTATGTAAGAAATGCTATCCTAGCCTATAGTATGGATAGGTATGTTACAATATTCCTTCATTTATATTACAGCTGCAGGTTTTCGCTCCACGAATCGGCAAGCCTATGCTGATAGGATGGCGAGGTTGCGCCACCAGGCAGGTTAGTAATTATTCTGCTGGTATTGTTATAGAATATAAGTGGGACAGCTTGTAAAAGAGTTCAGTGTTGTAACCCAGTAATAAAGGTCAAATAAGCCTAGAAGAAAGATTCTGCTAGTATTGTAAGATTAGATAAGTGATGCAGCCTGGAAAAGAGTATTGCAATCCAGTAATAAAGATTAAACAAGTCTCAAATAGAGTTTCCACCTGTATTGTAATATCAGATAACTGCTTCAGCCTGAAAATGAGTGTTGTAATCAATCAACAAAGGATAGACAACTGTCGAATACATCCTTGTAAATTCTGCCATATGAAATAAGTGAGTCAACTGGAAAGGATTGTTGTAACCCAGTAATAAATGTTAATAAAGCCTAGAATTAAGTACTATCCTGAAATGTAAATATAAAATAAGTGAGAGAGTGTGAGAAAGAGAGTTTGAAGCTACCAAGAAAGCTGTAATAAGTCTGGAATAAAGGTATACTGCATTCACTACATAATGAAATGAATGAGACAGCCACAACCAAAGAGTGAAATGTCTTTAATAAAGTACAGAACCTGGACTGTGTCTGTCCCACAATTTGGATATGTTGCTGTACCCTTGCATTATGGAGATAGTATGGTTGTATGAAATGCTGAACATCCACAGTTGTCTAGACCCATATAAATCAAATGTAGCAGGATGCTTTACCTGAACACAGCCAGATATGAACATATATGAATAAAAATGGAATGTATATTAATGTAGCAGTAACATCCCCATCACCAACATTCCTAAGGTTACATACAGGAAACTGTACTAATACATGTAGGGGATATATATCTGCATCTACTAGGAATGTACAGTATATGTATAGGTAGTTTAAGTTGTTAATGTAATATTTCTCCACCCTACCCTATTTTCACAAATTATGCCATTCCACACCAAACTGGGTATGTGTATTCACAATTAATTCCCATGGACATTTGTCCTGTTGGTTTATACATATCTGCATGTATGTTGATGCATGTGCCCTGTTCACATATCCAAACCTGATGGCCTGTTGCCACCAATCAACCCTGCATGCTGTTGGAATGTCCACTGTTGTTCTAAATATGCATGTGTTATGCTTGCTGCTCAATGTTCAGAATTCATGTGTGTTTGGTTAATGGGAATACTGATGCATGCTGTTACAACTAATTTTGAATGGTGTTGTTTGTTACTAACCCAAAATACCATAAAATACTGCTAAACATAGGACAACAGGGAAGGCGGGTTCCAGCGGACCCACCTCTCCCACCTCAGCTGGCGAGTGCACCTGGCACCAGTGCCCAGGCCAGGACCTCCTCCTCTGGTGGCCCTGTGCCACCTTCGGGTGGAAGTGCTGCAGGGGATGGGGCTCGTCCCCCCTCTGCAAGCGTGGCTGGAGGAGAGCCTCCACTCACCCTCCATAGGGTCCGGTCTGTGGTGCGTAGTGAGATCAGGCATTCTGTGACTGATCCACTATGCCAGCTTGAGGCGAGAGTGGCACAACTCATGGGTGTGCCTGCCCATCCTATCCAGCCCCCAGCACAGCCCCGGCCTGGGCTGTGAAGGCGCAGTGGTAACTGCCCATGGGTGGGGATCTCAGTTCCACTGTTGCCATCTGTGGGCTCATGGGCTTGCGATATCCAAACATCCATCCCCGTCAATTGTGTTTACCCCACATGTGTCATACTCCACCCCTGTATGCATCTTGTTTGTCTTGTCTGTTAACCTCCCCAACCTACCTCCCCAAATATACCTACTTCCTGTACCTCACATTCCACTCTCACCTGAAAAAAAAAAAAAAGGGCACTCTGTTCCCACAAAAAAATTACGCCCCATACATAGCTGCCCATTTCGCATACATGTCTGCTGGACATGTAAACTGATAATTACAATTGGCTGTACAACATATTTTGTTGTCCTCACCCCTCTCTCAGGGGTGGAAGGTGTCAAATCTCACTCTAAATTTCTAACATATGCACAGCTGTTGCTGGTAAAGAATTGGGCAGCTATGGGCCTTCCCTACATCCTTCCTGCACATCCCGAGCTTGTTTTCCTACTGTCCTACCCTCTTTGTGCCCCCTTTTTCACCACTTTCCTATTTCCCCATTTTCTTTTCTTTAAAAGAAAATAGCACGAGTGTTAGCAGGAGTAAGCACTTTTAAGCAGTAGTCAGCGGGTGTGCGCTTGTGTGCTAAGCATAGATAAGCGTAGCTAAGCATCACGCAAACTCACGCAAACCCGCTTACAACTGCTTAAAAGTGCCTTAGTCACTCTGTATGACAAGGCCTGTAGTCTGCTCATCAGCAAAATAAAATACCCCTGTCAGTCTCGAACCCAGGACCTTGGAAACACTAGACTGCATGAATTACCACTCAGCCACAGCAGATATACAAGAACTTGGTGCTGAAAGAAATATATCATGAAATACAAGGAGTGAATGTAAAGGGAAAATAGGAAGGCCATTACACAAAGCTTGTTCTGTGTATCTTTACTGGCAATTCTTGTGGAATTGCATTACATTAGTGTGATAAGAGAAACAGCCATGCTAGTAGGTAATAATGTTACAGTAGCACCTTACAAACCCCACACAGTATCAGAGCAGGATAAACACTGCCATATTTGAATAGGTAAGAGGCCAGACCTCCCAACTGTGACTGATTTACAGGGATGTCCCTGATTTGCAAACAAATGTTACCTGTGCCCCACTGACTCCCTGTGAAATGTACTCACAGTAGGCAGAAAGGTGGGGAATCCCACATAATGGTAACTGTCAATAAGTTACAGTAGACACTACTTGCATGTCAGAAATGGTGTAGTAATACATATGCTCAAAATACCCCACAGTCACAACTGCAGAATATCTGAAATATATCACGGGTGTATCCCACTGATATGTACCTTTCCCTGAGGCTGGTCAAATATATACCTGAGAGTATCTGAGGCCTGGAAGTGTCAGAAACACACAGGCATATCAGCCTGTCTGCTGTTAAACACTCTGCGAATAGCTGTAGAATTACTTCCACAAGCATGCCCTTATGTAGGAGTACAACACAGAAATATCAAAGGATGTAGCCATCTAACATACTAATGACAGTATAGCAGTTCACAAGCACTGCATGTGCCTGATATTCATAATTGTTAGTACAATATACTTAGTTGTCCTCACCCTCTCTCAGGGGTGGAAGGTTTCAAATGTCACAGCAAATGTCAAACATATGTACAGCTATTGCAGTTAAAGAAATGTGCAGCTATGGACCTTCCCTACACCCAGCCTGCACATCCCTAGCTGGTGTCCCCACTGACTTCCTGCTTCCCGCTTACAACTGTTTAAAAGTGCCTTATTCACTCTGTATGACAAGGCCCCAGTACTGCTCAGCAGCAAAATAAAATACCTTTGTAAGTGTCAAACCCCAGACCTTGGGCTCACCAGACTGCATGAAGTACCACCAAGCCACAGCAAACATATAAGAACTTAGTGCTGAAAGAAATATATCATGCATTACAAGGAGTGAATGTAAATGGAAAATAGGAAAGCCATAGCAACACATTCCAGTAAAGACAAATATCAGGCATTCAAGGAGTGAATGTAAAGGGAAAATAGAAAAGCCATAGCAACACATTGCAAGAACTACTGTTGTATGCCAGTTAATCCACAAATCCCACAGGAAAGTACATACTCCCATGTAAACAGTGTTAGCATTAGCAGGTGTGAGTTAACATACACACTGAGAAGAGTGCACTGGAAGAAGCAACAGTCAGGTTTCAGTACAACATGCATTTCAGTGGCTACAACACAGCCTCAGATATGAGAGATATACCAACCTTCTGACTGACACAACAGTGTCCACAGCAAACCAGCATGGTCCCCACCTTGCAAAACTGAAAGGCCTATGCCTACCTAACCTATCATTTTATAGCAGTGTCCTGAAATCACAGTGAGAACTGCAATTACCACACAGCAGGCTGCATGCAATTACTAAATGCTGGCCACCAATTGGTGCAGAGGCCATCACATGCACATGTGCAGATACCTACAAAAGCAGCCTGTACTGCCAGTCCACACATGCAATAATATCATTGCAGCAACTGGAGGGAGAGAGAGAGAGAGAGAGAGAGAGAGAGAGATAGATAGAGACAGAGACAGAGACCAAAAAAAAAGTCAGCAAGCAGGCCAGCAAGCAAGCCAGCAAGCAAGCCAGCCAGCAAGCCAAAAGAAAAAAGCTGTCAGAGACAAAGGTAATGTAAACTACATAATCTAATAATCTACATACTGTGAACCCTCCATATGTGTTAGCAGTCTGTATCTATATGTATATGCAGATGTGCATAGGGCAAGGGACATACTGCAACTGTTAGTGAAGGCTGGACATACATATGTAGTTGAAGGTTGCTATGTGCACATATCAATATAGGTTGTAGTGTGTGGCATTGAAAACAGCATGCAGTGCAGGTATATGTCATGTGGTGGTGAACTTCTGTGGGACTGAGCCAGTGAGGCCTGCTACAGCTATACAGCCTGAGGACAGCATAATGCATTCTGCACAACACTGTGCAATATCATTACAGAATGGTATGTCTCACAACTGTTTCAGAAGTGATATTCCCACCATGAAAGGTGGGCAGTCTATGTGCCTACATGTGCATGTATATGTACAGCAATGGATGTTTAGAAGTGTGTGTGTGTGTGTGTGTGTGTGTATATATATATATATATATATATATATATATATATATATATATATATATATATATATATATATACATATCTATATATATATATATATATATATATATATATATATATATATATATATATATATATATATATATATATATACACATAGATAGAGAGGTATGTATAGATAGATAGAGATATATAGATACATAGATAGAATATGTATATACATATAGATATAATAGATACATACATATATAGATATATATGTAGATACATACATATATACAGATAGATATGAATGTCTATAGATATGTATATATATATATATATATATATATATATATATATATATATATATATATATATATATATATATATATATATATATATATATATATATATATATATATATATATATATATATATATATATATATATATATATATATATATATATATATATATATATATATATATATATATATATATATATATATATATATATATATATATATATATATATATATATATATATATATATATATAAGAGAGAGTGAGAGAGGGGACATGGGGCAGATGTACTGCAACAGGTGCCTGGTGACCAAGGCATGGACTGAACACCAGTGTTGATACTGCAGTACCATACCCCATTCCAAAACATGTTACCCACTAACTACCACATAGGTGGTTGCCTGCCTACCACTGGAGGTGTCAGAAGGAACATGGGACACAGGTGTAAAATAGCCTCCCTTTGATATCCACAGTGGCACACTAGTCTTGTAATCCCTGTACATGGTACGTGTCATCACAAAAGGTGTGTCAGCTAGGGAAATGTAAGTCAGTGTGCCCCTCTACACCTCACAATGTCCTATGCAGTATGTACCTCCCATGAGAACTACAGCAAGTGGAAAGGCCACAGACATACCTAACAAAGACTGATAATGCCCTCAAACACATTCCCTATGCAGACTGACTCACAAAACCACAGCTAGAGTGCCTTGCATACTTCCTACACAGAGGTTACCACTGCTGGACATACAGAGTTATGTCACACCCATACCAGTCGGCCAACCACCATGGCAACACCTCACAATCCGTCCAGCCTACATGACCTAGGGCCCTAATCCTTGTCACCGCACTAAACAGCACATGCTGGAGGTACAGGTTTCTATACACAAATATGCCATACCCTGGACTAAACCACCCAGCATTAACAAACAAGGCTCCTTATTAGTAGATGTCATACATACCCCTGATGAATGTTATGGAGATAGGTAATATGCCCTGTGAGTCACCTCTGTGTAACCATTTCACAGGAGCAAGTAAAATCACATTACATGTGTCCCAAAGGGCAGGGTAGCATATGGCTAGGCTGCCCTAGGCCCAGGGCCAATAGCATAGTACCTACCTATGACACAATGCACACACACATGTACTCAGTGCAATACCAGCTATGTGAGGTTGAATGAGTGTGACACTGACTGTGTGCAAGGTCTGTAAAGGTGTGATAGCTTAGCGTGAGTTTGTGTCTGTCATGGTAGTTTGTGTCGTAGGTGTGAGGCCAGAGAAAGATGTGTCAGTTATCGGGATGCAAACATAGTAGATTGGCATATGTTGTGCTGTAGTTCCCTGTGTACGACTGCGGTGTCCCATCGTAGGCAGAAGCAATACATGTATGCTCAGTAAGTGGTACTGCTGTTGAATCCAGCTCACATATGAACTGTTGTACTACCTGAAGTTGTAGGCCTAAACACTACAGTATGGTGTATGTTCACATTCCCTGGTAACACTGTCTGGTGTGTTTCCTGTAGTCTGCACAGATTACATACCTCATGCATAGGTATCTGTAAGTAGGGGCACACAGTACTATAAGGTACACAGTTAATGCTCATCTGTGTCGTCATACATTTGTGTGTTGTATGTATGTGTAATGTGTGTGTAATGATGCCTGTACCATGGCCGCAATCACATGTGTGTTACAGGGTATGTGTGTGTACCTGGCAGCATGTATACTCTGTGACAGCAGTATGCTGGCTATATTAACAACTGTGCACATATGTCAGGTAGGGGTATGGCATCAAAGACTAGGGTGGATTACCATTTAAACTGTAAATGTGCATTGCATTCATTGCATGGGATGACAATATTCTTCATCCATTAGCTTGATACATACCCCAGTGTGAGGTTGTGCATTGTATCCCAAACAGTGTGCCGAGTGCTGGTGTATACTAGTTTGTTGTATGGAGTGTGGCAGGCACTGTCAGACAGTTGTGGGCTGAGCACTGATATGTGGTATCGAACATGTGTATCCCCTGATAGACAGACAGATGCTATATATGGCAGTTAAGTGATATCAGTACATTAGAATATTAAGTGTGCCACATGACTTGCTCACATATTTTTCTTTTCCTTCCAGGGTGATGGTGCATCAGCGTAACCCACCTTATACAGCAGCAGAGGATCAGGAGATCCACCAGAGCCTGGTGCAGAATTTCTCTGTGCTGTTTTCCAGGACCAGCCAGAACCAGCATGAGAGGGCTGCACTGTGGCAAGATCTTGTCCGTCGGGTAAATGACATAGGCATGCATAACTGGACATATGAGCAGGTACGCCATCACTGCAGTGATTTAATTAGACATGTCCGGCAGCGTGCATCTGATATCCACAGACAACAGCTTGCCACAGGTGGTGGGGTACCTATCCACCCCCCCTCACCAGTGTGGAGGAGCACCTCCTAAGTGTTGTGGCTCCAGGCCAACAACAACAACATCCACAAACATGTGTCATCATGGAGGCCGGAGCCACCCAGCATGTTGAAATGGAGTGTGCAGGTAACATGCCATATCTGTAGTTGACTGTTCTCTGTACTGGTAGTTTATGCATGTGTGAGATATGTACTGTGTGTGTAGCTGTTAACCTGCCTATTCTTCTGCAAGATTGATATTCTGAGCATAATCTGTACACCTGTGAAAGCCACCTGTTGTACTACTGTACTTTATCATACTCACAGTATCAATGGCACAGTTGTGGCCACTGGCAATCACTGTCATATTTTTGCAGGTCCCTCTGGAGTGACAGCAAGGCAGCCAATCCATGCTGGTGAGTGTGTAATAACAATACTATTGCTAATGACATGTGCATGTCATATGGAGGTGTAGTGTGTGCACATGTAACACCTACGCATAATGCATGCTGTGCATGTTTGCTGTGAGACTATGCATATCCCATTATTCTCAGTAGCTGCCTCACTCACATGCAATACACAGAGCATGACACACATGTGTGGCAACACAGTACTGGACATTGTATAGGCATACCTGATACACATGTACACAACACACACATGTTTGGCATAGACACTACACCTTAGCCTGCTACACATGTCCAATTATGACACCTGCTGTATGGCCACCCTTCAGTATCCCACTTATCCTCTATGCAGCACACATAATATACCTGAGGGGTAGAGGCCTACCATGTCTTTGTGCAACAGTCTTGAACAAATAATACATTCATGTTAGGCAATGCTCACTATTGGCCACCTTACACACCCATGTAACAAGTGGCTGTGTAATTGTGGATGTAGTCATGTTACTGCACTTCAGGTACAGCATGCTAGCTGCCTGTCTGGCACACATTATTATTGTTGACTGACCACAAGAAGCATGTTGATCATGGCTCACGTTACTACACCACATCCAGTTCCACTGACCACAAAAGTACACATAGCAGTTATTGCATAGCACCGTCATGTGTTGTGTGTGTGTGTGTGTGTGTGTGTGTGTGTGTGTGTGTGTGTGTGTGTGTGTGTGCAAATATATGCACCCACAGCTTGTAACACTTGCACAACATTGTTATGTCCTTGTACACATTGTGTCCCAGGGTGGAGACAATCACTGAACAACTACACACAACCATCAAGTACACGTATACTGTTATTAACAAGGGCTGTCTACACTTGCACTGCATGTTCCTGTGCAACACATAATCTGCATGCTGACACGTGTGCAGTGATGTTTTTCCTTGTGATACTGTCACCCACCCTCAAACAGTATTGTGTATGTGTTGGATTGCAGGTGTGTCTGTGTTTGTATCTGCTGTACTGAGGAGTGTGCCTGTGTGCCTGTGTGCCTGTGTGCTTGTGTGCATGTGTGCATGTGCGCCTGTGTGTCTGTGTGCTTGAGTGCATGTGTGCATGTGCGCCTGTGTGCATGTGTGCCTGTGCGCCTGTGTGCATGTGTGCATGTGTGCCTGTGCACCTGTGTGCATGTGTGCATGTGTGCATGTGTGCATGTGCGCCTGTGTGCATGTGTGCATGTGTGCATGTGCACCTGTGTGCATGTGTGCCTGTGTGCATGTGTGCATGTGTGCATGTGTGCATGTGTGCATGTGTGCATGTGTGCTAACATCGTGTACACATTTGTAAACTGTGTTTCCTATCTTCCTCTCACAGGTTCTGATGTTGCTCTGGTGGAGTGCAGCAGGGAACCTGAAGCCACTGCTGGGGATAGTGATAATGATGATACATGTGTAATGGCACAGGGAGGTGTGACAGGGTCTGTCGTTGGTCAGCCAATCGACACTACACAGCAGTCAACCCCATCAATGCGCACAGTCATCCTGCCGATACATCCATTGTCACCAATGTCCTTAGCTGAGGGACAGCATACAGTGGGCATTGACCAGGGTAGTGTGGTATCATTGGCACATGCATCCCCTCACAGCAGCCATGGCCAGATTCCTGACATGGTACCACACAGGCAGATGTCCAGGGGTTCTCGTGGGAGCATCCGTGGTCGTACTGCCCCTGTCAGACGTGCCCACAGAGGTCTTTCAACCTCAGCTATGTTCCGGGCTGTAATGCAGGCACAGGCACGTATGGAACGGTACACCAGACAGGGTCTGAGGGAGCTTAGAGCACATCGCACTGCTATGAATGACACTATGCGTGATGTTGCGGCTGCCATCCGTAATATCAGCGAGGTCATTGATAGACGTTGGGGGGACACATTAGATCTCTTCCACAACTACATGTCCAGGAGCCAGGACAGTGCAGGACGGTTGAGGCGTCGACATGGACGTATGCCAGCAACATCATCAGCTGGCAGTCGTCGCGGATGACAACAAACCCGCAGCCGCTCCCATAGTGCCAGTACCAGCCCCAGCAATGCTGGGTCTGTGCTGTCATTACACCATCCTAGAAGACCACGTGCACGTGGCTCTGGACAGTCCCAGCAGGGACATGTGTCCAGTCAACAACCCACTGCTTCTGATGACAGTACCCAGTCTGGCTTAGTACCTGATACTGTCCGTAGCACCCCTGCCAGGCACAGGTACAGTGTCCGTGGCCAGAGACAGTGATCTGTATGACCTGGCAGGTACAGTCTGTGGCTGTCCACAAACACCTGTATATGGCAGCCACATGGTGGAACTGTGTGCAAGCATACACACACACATAATGCTAACACCTAGGGCTAACACATACACACACACATCGCATCAACATTGCCCCATGTTGTACTGTTGTCCCTCACTAACACACACACACACATACATGTCGATTGGATGTGTCAATGGCAGACTCTGGCAAACCAAGTACACACCCTGTGCATATGATGAAACTGTGCCACCTCCTGCCATCTGTAACATTGATGCAGGAACAGGATAGCATGGTGCTGATGCACAGGGTGACTACATAGCACTGTAGTAATAATATCATGTTGTTAACAGTACAGTGTAATGATATCGTTGTGGGTATATTCGAGCATGCATGATGCATTAACTATGATTGTCATTGTAGTTTTGTATACACCAGTGTTAATTCCCAAAGTGTACTGTCTGCACATGTGCCACATGGCTGTTGTGTGTACCTGTGCCTGCATGTGTTGGGGTGTGGACAGTACATGTGTGATGTTTGCAGCACAGAGTTGCAGGTGTACATTTGTGAACATGGTTAGCATGGAACATGACATGGTTTGACAGTATGCTGTGGGTGATATGGTTTCCATATGTCAATGGTCTGCATTCTGGTACTATACACAGCCTACATAGCCTGACATTCCGTGGTCATTACATGGTGTCTCCTCAACTGATACACAGATGTAGGAACCTGGTGTCAGTGATATCCCTGCAGTACTACACTATACCAGTAGCCATTCTTACTGAGCCCCACACATCCCTGGGAACAATACTCTTTGGCATATAGCAGTCTCACGTACATGTCAACACACTACGGATATGTCCATCCACGACTGCAAATGCATACAGTGGCCTACAATGCATTCTACACATGACACACCTAACCACCACAAGGGTATCATACAGACAGATACCTGTTGTCCAAGCCATGCTGTATTGCTGTAACGCAACTGTAGCATTGTCATCGGCATGTAGTTAACATAGTATTCCAACAGTACCATGTAGGTGGTAGCACCCATCATGTAGAACGGGTAATGGTGTGTACATGTGGACAAGTGTTATCTTGTCTATCCTGTGATATTCACATTTCCAAAGGTATTCTGCAGTCCCTCGGTGTATCACCTAAGCAAGAAGGTGTCTGTATGCATATCGGCAACAGTTGCCATACACCTACACTGGATGTCCATCACTCACAGACTTTGCTGTGTTTTAACATGTCTGACATATACTCCAGACATGAACCCTCACCCACATTAATCTATCAAAGCTTTCATGGGTGTGTGTCACATAGTTGGCCTAGGACACAGATCACTGCAGTAGCCTGCATTGTCACCAACATACATGTATGGCCTAAGGTCTGGTAAGCTGCGGCACATGCTGGCAAAGGTAACAACTGTAATCATATGAGGCAGGCTTCACACATAGGAACTATTAAAGGTCACAGGTACATATCTGTATGTGGCACACACATACCTGATGTGTGCATTGAAATTACTGTTATAATAATATGTCATACAATAATAAAAGCAAAACACACAACACATTGACAAACTGTGTGACAAACACACACATGTCATTTGTAGGATTCAAACCCCTACCTAACTATGTTATGATACTTGAGAGAGACGCATTAGCACAGCACGCTATTCGCATTACTGGATGATTTCCCTTCTCCTGCTGTATTTATAGGGTGCTGACATCATCAGTCTTTCCAAAGAGGAATGTACATCTTTTAGTGTGTTATCCCAGTCTTCAAAAGGCCATTCCTTTCACAGAGAATTGCATACATACATACCCTCCACCACACAAACACAGCGCTTGCAGGATTCAAACCCCTTCTTAAGTATGTTATGATACTTGAGAGAGACACATTAGCGCAGTGCACTATTCTCATTACTGGATGATTTCCCTTCTCCTGCTGTATTTATAGGGTGCTGACATCATCAGTCTTTCCAAAGAGGAATGTACATCTTTTACTATCCCTCAGTATGGGGGATAACAATATCTGTGCATTAACAGATGCCTAGTTCAGGGTCACATATGCACACTGGCACTGCCAGGTTATGTTCTATACCATGCTTCATGACCACAGGACTTGTAACACACAACACAAGTAGGGGGTGTATCCATATACATCACAGATACACACACCTCTGGGTTGGTACCACTGCACTAAGCATGACAGGCCATACATATACAACTACCATTGTGCAAAACTGCCTTTTGGTTTGGTGTGTAGTTCAGACCCCCCCCATACCCAGGAACCGCACCCGGCTTTCCTGGGAACAGTGTAGGATATGAAGGTCTTCACACACACCATTATAGTGGTTGACTTCAGGTACACAAATATTGACTGGGGATACTACTCAGGCCCTCAACAACATCACCCTACAGCCACTACAATTTGTGGATCCATGTGCTATGGCACAACCAGTCACCACACCCACAAGGGGAATACATATTGGACCTGATCATCACCAACATGGGGACTCTATGTTCCACACCAGAGGTAGAACCCTCATTGTTAAGATCAGACCATAAACAACTTTCCCTGGACATCCATATCCCATCCCCACCCCAGCCAAGGAAATCACTGTAAAGAATTTCTCAAAAGCAGACTTTGCACTTGTGAAGACTGGGGTGGAATACTTCAAAGGCCCTGTGCTGGAGGATAATACAGCCCAATCTGCAGAATCCTTTACAAACGCATTGTATGAGCACCTGCAGGTATGCATTGATCATGCTATCCCAAATAAAACCATGACTCCTCCAAAACAGGAGACCTGTCTGGTTGACCCCGGCCATATATAAGCTGTACAACAGAAGGAGGAAGCTACTACATAACAGAGCAATATCCCACAGAGGGAGGACATCTCTGAACAGTATTGGCAAGACACTTCAATCCCTCATATAATCATCACTTGCACGTTTTGACAGTGAAATTGACCAGACACTACAGATAATCACAAGGCCTTCTTTAGTTATGTCAGGAATATGTGTGGAAACAACACAGATATGCTCTGAATTGTTGCATAACAGCACAAAATATGCCAAACCTACGGACATAGCCTACACCCTGGCAGACAGAGTCTGCACAAACACCCTCACCCCCAAAGGTACAGATGCCCATCCCAAATGAATGTAACCTCCCTGACATCACAGATGCACAGGTGAAAGGTGCCCTCTCCACAGCAAATAACACAGCATATGTATGGGACCGGACGGTGTCCCAGGCTGTGTCCTACATGAGCTCTGAGTAGAACTGAACACTCACATTAAGTCACTGTTCCAACTTAGCCTTACTACAGGATATGTACCCTGAGAATGGCATACAGATACAGTGCTCCCACTCCACAAAGGTGGTGCCACAACGGACCACAGGAACTATCACCCCATAAGCCTGACTAGTGTGGTAGAAAAAGCTATGGAGCGTATTATCATGGAAGTCATAATCAAAAACATTGTGAGCCTCCAGACAGTGGATCATACACAATTCGGCTTTGTTAAGGGCAGATCTTGCCTCTTACACATAGTTCATATCTTTGAAACAGTTACTGAAGCCATGGATGAGGGCAAGGTAGTTCACACAGTCTACCTGTACCTTGCAGAAGCCTGCAACACAATACCCCACTCAGGCATCATACATATGCTTACCAGCTTAAATATCAACCCCTATATCACTAGATGTGTTGCTATCTGCCTCAGGGATGGAACCCACATGGTCAGAATTGCAGGTGCCATGTCCAATTCCAGACCAGTTACAACTGGTGTCTCACTGGGCTCAGTTGTGGGACCTGTCCTGTTCGGTATGTACTTCTCTGAGGTTCAGACTAACACGGGGGGATTATGTCTAACAAACGTCACAGATGACTGCTAACTGGGGGCCATAAGCAACACTGCAGCTGACACATGCTTCCTCCATAAGGGTCTCACAGAGATGGATGCTTGTTGCCAGAGCCATGGCCTCGTGCTAAATGCTAAGACATGCATAGTCATCCCCTTTGGGGAAACAAGGTGCACACAAATCACCACATAAGTGGTAATCCATTAAGTACAGAAGATGTATTTACAGATTTGGGGACCAACATAGATCGTAACCTCTCCTTTGCTAATCACATTGACAGAGTCATTGCAAAGACCTTTATATAGCCCTCCTTATCACATGGGGGTTTGCATGTAGATCATGGGAGGTCATTGTGGCCCTCTACTAGTCACTCATCAGGCCCATGTTTGACTACAATGGCCCTTTTGGGGTGTACCTTACCCAACACCTGCAGCAACTACAGTGTCCACAACAGTACCTCCCCAAGAGGATCATGGGCTACACACAGATGTCCTATGCAGCTCAACTAAAGGATCTCCAGCTCTACTCAGTTGCTTAACGCCTACTCAGAGGTAATCTATGCCTGACGTACACAGCCATGTCAAACCCAGAAGTAATGGACATGCTCCATCTCATAACATCCAAGACCCTTAGAGCTACACACTCCAGGGACTTAAACCTCAGCACAAAACTAAATAGGACATGCTGCAGGGACAGATTCATTACCCAGAGGCTCCCTCACTCTGGAATTGAATCCCAATTAAAGTTAGACATAGCCCCTCGCCAACCCTCTTCCAGCAAAATCCAGCCGCATGGATGGGAAATTGCATATTCACCCCGGGATTTCCACTGTGTCCCTGCTTGACAGAGGCACAGCAAACTAGCCTTAAAGGGTGCCTTCTGTGACCTACTTTACAGAGGCACAGTAGGCTACTCTACTGGGGAGGCGGACGCCAAATACACTCTGCCTAGGCTTATGAATTCCCTAGGGCAGACAGCCTAGCATCGACCTCTGCACCTATGTTTATGTTGGGGATGCACAATATTTGTTGCTGATACTGTTTGCAGGTCTTTATTGCCGTAGCTTTCCCAGTTTCTATGAACAACTTGTGTATCTGCGTAACATGTTTGATCATGACAGGGTTCCAGTATATTAATATATGTGTCTGTTGTCATTTAACTGTGTGCACAGGGCAGATTGCTGGATCGTGGGAGGTTCCTGGCTTAACACATACAACTGCCAGATATGTGTGGCCGACTGCTATACTCAGACATGGCCTAAGTGTGTGAGCATGCCCAGTTCAGGCTTTCCATGGTTTGTTGCCTGACATATGTCTCATTTATCCAAGTGTGTGAGCATGCCCAGTGTGACCTTTCCATATGTTGTGATCTGAAGTCCACTACATTTGTGGCTGTGTGTGAACATGACCAATATTGACATTTATACTGTGTGTGTTGGAAGTCATGTTGTGTTCTTACTGCCAGACTCCTTTGTGTCATAACTCAACAGGGATTGTGCTGTGCCTGCAGGGTTTCCATGGGATAGTTTGCAAAGACTTGTCAACATTCTTTCATACTGGCTGAACACTGCAATACTGTCATGGTGTACTGGTTCAGTACTTTCACTATGGTGCACAGTATCATGGGTTTGAGTCCCATCACTGCTTTAAATGTTCATACTGAGCAGACCAGACTGGTTAAGGGCCAGTTGGGCAACTATGAGCATGTTGCATTTTGTTCAGCTATGGCCTACTTAAACCAGGCTTGTCCAACATTGCTGTGTATTCACCAACTTGGGTGGACATTGCCAAACATTACTCCACATTGACCACAGTTGTACTAGTTGGTGTGTGTGATTCTGTTCATAGGTTCATACTAGGCTATCTGCCCTAGGGCATTTATAATCCTAGCCAGAGTGTGTTTGGCTTTCAACACACATTTTAAGTGGAGTTTGCCATGACATTTTTCAAGGTTAGTATACTGTGCCTCTGTCTAACAGTGACATAGAAGTGATACCCAGGGTAAACCTACAATCTCCCATCCACTCATCCAGATTCCTCTTGAAGAGAGTCAATGAGGGACTCTGGCTAACCTGGAGTGGGAGTTTACTCAAGAGTGGAGGGAGCCTCTGGGTTATGAATCTGTCACTCCAGCATGTCCTATTTATTTCAGTCCTGAGGTTCAGGTCTCTTGAGCGTAGCTTGATGGGATTCTGATTTTCCAAGGTGCAGCATGTCCATTGATTCCAGGTTGGACATGGCTTTATACATCAGGCACAGATCACCTCTGGGCAGGCGGTATGCCACTGAGTGGAGCTGCAGTTTCTTTAACCGGGCAGCAAATGGCATGTGTTTGAGCCCTTTGATCCTCCTGGTGAGGTACTTTTGTGGTCTTTCCAGCTGCTGCAGGTGTCTGATAAGGTACATCCCACAAGGGCATTGTACTCAATTATGGGCCTGATGAGGGATGAGTAAAGAGGCACGATGACCTCCCCTGATCTAGATGTGAATACCTTCATGATTAGGTGGGCTATATGAAATGTTTTTCTAAACACTTTGGCCACGTGGTTGTCAAATGAGAGATTGCTATCAACTTGGGTCCCCAGGTCCCTTATCACTTCTTCCATACTTAATGGGTTACCACCTATGTGGTAATTTGTGGGCACTTAGTTTTTGCCAAAGGGGATGACTATACACTTTTTGCATTTAGCTTGAGGACATGGCTCTGGCACCAGTTGTCTGTTTCTATGAGGCCCTTTTGTAGGATGCTTGTGTCAGCTGGAGGGTCGATTATGGGGCCCAGTTTGCAGTCATCTGCAAACTTGTTCAGCCACAGTCCTTCTGTGTTGGCCTGTACCTCTGAGAAATATATACCAAACAAGGGAGGTCCCAGGACTGAGCCTTGTGGGATGCCACTTGTAGCTGGTTTGGGGTCTGACATGGCTCCAGCATTTCTGACCATGTGGGTTCTGTCCTTGAGCCAGTTTGCAACCCATCTAGTGACATAGGGGTTTATATTGAAGCTGGTGAGCTTATCTATAATGACCAAGTGGGGTATTGTATGGAAGGCTTTTGCGAGGTCCAGGTAGGCTGTGTGGACCACCTTCCCCTCGTCAATGGCCTTGGTGACTGTTTCAAATGACTCAACCAGGTTTAAGAGGCAGGATCTGCCCTTAACAAAGCCAAACTGGGTAGGATCCAGTGTCTGTAGGTCCCCAATATCTTTATTTCTGAGGTCCATGATGATCCTTTCCATAGCTTTGCAGACCAAGCTAGTCAGGCTTCTGGGCCAATAGTTTGCAGTATCCATTGAGGCACCACCTTTGTGGAGAGGGACCACTGTTGCTGTACACTGCTCTTTGGGTACATATCCTGTGGTAAGGCTGAGATTGAACAGTGGTTTTATGTTTGTGTTCAATTCTTCTTGGGGTTCATGTTGGACACAGCCCAGGACACTGTCTGGTCCCATTGATGCTGTGTGATTTGCTTTGGAGAGGCTGGCTGTTACCTGGGCATCTGAGATGTCAGGGGGCCAGCACTCTGCTGGGATAGATATTTGCCCTTTTGGTGGGGGGGGGGAGTTTGCACTGAACCTGTCAGCTCGGATGTTGGCAATGTCTGTGGGTTTGGTGTATTGTTTGTCATTTTGGACTAATTCTGAGCATATCTGGGAATTCCCACCCAGGTTCCTACCATAACTAAAGAAAGCCTTGTGATTATCCTTAGTGTCCTGTACAATTTTTATCTCAAAGATGGCCTTAGACGATTTTATGTGTGGCTGTAGTTTTTCAATAATACTGATCAGAGATGCCTTCCCCTTTTGGGATTTTGCTCTATCATATAGTAGCTTCCTCCTTGTATTGTATGTTTTTTATGGCTGGGGTCCACCAGACAGGATGCCTGCCTTTGGAGGATTGGATCTTGGTTTTATTTGGGATTGCATGATCCATGCATTCCTGAAGGTGTTCATAGAATGCGTTTATAAAGGGTTCTGAGGTCTGGGCCATATTTTCCACAGGCACAGGGGCTGTGAAGGATTCCACCTCAGTTTTGAGGAGTGTGACATTTGCTTTAGTGAAATTTTTCACTGTGGTTTTCTGGCCATGGGCTGGGGTCGGGATGTGAATATCCAGTGAGATTACTCTATGGTCTGATCTTACCAGTGAGGGATACACTTCTGGTCTTGGGCATAGAGTCCCCATGTTGGTGATGATCAGGTCCAGTATGTTTTCCCCTCTTGTGGGAGTGGTAGCAAGTTGTTCCATAGCATTTGAGTTTATAAATTCTAGGAACCTTTGGGCTAGGGTGTTGCAGCTAGGGTAATGCTCCCAGTCTATGTTTGGGTAGTTGAAGTCGCCCAATATAATGGTGTTTGGGGAGACCTTCATATTTTCATGTGTTCTCCAGTCAGCCAAGTGTGGTTCCAAGTGTAGCAGGCTATGAACTGGAAGGCGGTTTTACCCACTGTTAGTTGCACATGGATAGTCTCTGATGCTTCATGCTGTGCCACCAACCTGGGGTGTGGGTATCTTTGACAAATATTGATACTCACCCTCCTTTTGTAGTTTGTTCCATGTTTTGTGGCTGTAAAGCATGGTATGAGGTGTAACCTGTTAGTGCTAGGGTGCTCTTGGGAGCCTTGAACCAGGTTTCTGTTACTGCACAGATATCAACATTCTCCATGCTGAGGAGAGTTTGGAGTGCATGCATCTTGCAGTTTAGACTTCTGGCATTGAGTAGCATTACTTCTAGTTTCTTATCCCTTGTGATACCTATGGAGGTGGGTTTGTCTTTTGAGCCTTACCTAAAAAGGCACTATGGGGTGACAAGAGCCTTTGGCAATATCCAAAAGGCCACAGGTGACAGGTGAAAGCCATCCCTAGCGAAGCATCATGTCTTGTCGAGCATGTCATCCCAGGCTGACAGGCATTGGATCCCCTTTCACTGACACCAATACTTAAGCCAATTGTTGTAATTGATCATCTTGTCTTCATATTGTGGCATCATGTTTGGTGAGGGTAGGATGATACTCAAGGTCATCAAGTTTGCATATACTACATGGTGGTAAATGCTGTTTAGCACTACCTTACATTGCTTAACACATGGCAATCATGCCTCAGGTGGTGCTGCAGGGCTGCCTATGTTGGATGCACATACTACACTCCCTGCACATGTTTGAAAGCAGGTTGTGTCAACTTAGGCATCCCTTTCACTATATGTGGGAGTCAGAGAGGTATCATTTCCAGGGTTCCTACTGAGCCAGTGTATGTGCTATGGGTTGCCTCTTTGCCAAGGCCAAGGCATACTGGGCACACCTCCTTCTGCCTACTGGGGCAGGCTCAGGTTGTTCCTCCTCCGAGTCACGCTCTGCCTGTGATGGCCTTGGCAATGGTGGGGGGCTGTTTGGCCCAGGCCTATGCTGGTCCTGCTGCAGCTGTTTTTGCAGAATCATATTATGTAGCATAGCACATACCATGACAATTTGGGTACATGTAGTTGGTGAGTATTGCAAGGCTCCACCAGATGTGTCCAGGCACCGGAACCGTGACTTGAGCAACCCAAACACATGCTCAATTACATTTCGTGTTTGTGCATGTGCCTCATTATGGCATTCCTGTTCAGGTGTGTGTGCATTTCTGATGGGTGTCATCAGCCACGGCTCCAGTGCATAGCCAGCATCCCCCACTAAGTGACCATGTGGGATGTCCCCATTGGCAAATGTCTGGTACAGCTGTGTCAGATGCCAGATATGGGAATCATGGTAGCTTCCAGGGCAGCCAGCACACACATTCATTATTATGCCCTGGGCATCACACATGACCTGGCAGTTGATGGAGGGGAAGCCCTTGCGGTTAATGTAGGCCCTACCCCGCTCACCGGCTGGTGCTTTGATGCATATATGCATGCAGTCTATTGCACCCACTACCTCAGGGTATTCTGCTATTTGCTGGAAGAGATGCATATTGCTGGCCAATACCTCACGGGAATTGGGGAAATATACATGATCACCGACATGTGCTGACATGGCATCCAGGAACTGGTGCAGTACCCTGGATGCTGATGCCTGTGATATCCCCATCATATCACCAGTTGGTCTCTGGAAGGTACCTGTTGCTAGTATTCTTAGGCCAACACATACCTTGGTTTCCACTGGGATGGGTTCCCCTCTGTTGGTTCTGTGTGTGAGGCGTGGCCTGCACAGCTCAACAATTTGCTGCAGGAGGTCTCTGTCCACTCTATAGCGCTCCACTATCTCCAGCTCATGTAACCCCTGGTAGGTGACCCTGGGCCTGTACACTCTTCTCCGTCTCCTCACTGTGGGTTGTCCGGCAGCATTTGCATTGTCACCACCCTCAGCATGTTGCATATGTCGCCTTATAACAGCAATGGCAGCCCCTAGCATTTTTGTCTGAGTGAAGCTTTTTCAGTTTTCACTTCTAGTAGCTTACTCCAGTGTTGCAGTGTCTCTTGAGAGAAACAAACTGCACTGTTGTTTGCAGAGTTTTAAGTGCTGGCCTGGGCTAGTGTTCTGCCTGTGTAATTGCCTGATTCTGATTGTTTTCACCTACTAGCTCTACTAGTATTCCCTGGTAGCTTCCTACTATTTGTTGTGCTTCCGTTTTCCTTTCTGTTTCCTCAGGGGGGAGTGACGCGCATAGAAGCACAAACATGCTCACAGCAGCTCACACGTGCGCACACATGCTTAGACGGACTAAAACTTGCTTATTCGGGTTAAAATGCTAGCACACCAGCGCATACGCGCTTACAGGTCTTTAAACAGCCTTATACATGCTTACTCCGGCTTACACGCACACAGTCACGCTTTCACGCGTGCATTCTGTCTTACTTGGGTTTACAGGCCTGCACACGCATGCATACCCACTCAGCAAGAAACTTTGGTGTTATCCACAGTATACACCTTCCATTTCTTGGCTTTCCCTGGCCTACCTGTTGACATACCTCTTTCCATGATGTCTAACTGACAGCTGACACATGCCACTCTGCTCCTATGAGCTTCACTTCTTTCATACATACCCCCTTTGTGATGTCACCTATCTCCTACTCTGTTACTCCCCATATCCTTCTCCTACACTCCACTGACTGTGCTCATTTGCTATGTAAAAGTGCGATTCACTATCCTAACACTCATTTACATAGGATTGCCTACTAATGCTTGGTTACATGTCTTAGACTGGGCTTCTCCCCTTAGCAACCCCTACTCGGTGGCCATGTTGTCTTCAGCCTGCTATTCCCTTACATTGTAATTTAACAATTTTCATAGATTCCACGTTTGTGGCTTTTATTTTCTTATTTTATGATTTTTTTAGTGCACCCCATTTGCATGGTGCTGTACTACACTTAAACATCGGAAATCGCCAAAAAAAAAAAAGTATTTTTATTTTAATTTTGCATCTGGGAACATTTCCAGTGGCTGTATATTTGGCCATTGGCATGCTTCCTCAACCATATGCAACCTTTATTTGGAGCTGACAAGGCTCTATTGTGCTATTTGCAGAACGGTACTCAGTTGTCAACTGAGTATATTTCTGCAGCTAACACGGTTTCTACTCAGACAGGTTTGTGCTTCCTGGATCGCAAATTTACCTCATTTGCATGCCTTTCAGCTGCAAGTGAGGTAATTTGCATATCCCAGCCCTGTCCGTGTAGGAGATGTTTTAGGAGCTCTCTTACACGCCCCTACAAGCTGTTCCTGGATCGCTCTTCGGACATGATGGCTGCATGGAGTCTTACTCTACTCGTACACTCCGTGCAAGCCATCGTGAATCCAGCAGAATGTCTTTCACAAAAGGGCTACTGTTAATTATAGACTTGTCAAAACATATTCCTCAATTTTTGGATTATTAGATATTCTCACAAAGAGCAGGTGGAAGGTAGGAATAAAAATATATGTTGCCAAGAGGTGTATTTACATTGTAGCAGTGAAAATTCTAATTTGATTAGAGACCTGACCAGAGACAATCACAAAAATATATGCGGAGTCACTGGGGACTTGAACAGCCTAAAGACACTGCTTAGGAACTCCAAATGTATCCAATATCTTAAAGAGAAGCACATGCATCCAAGTTTATAATTTCAGGAGCAAACTGTTCTTGTTGCTTACTCTTGTATGAATTGTGATAAATTATTATTTATATCATACAGTTACTACCCTTGGAGAAAATACAAACACCAACATGCAATAAAATCCAAACTGGATTTATTTGCATAAAACATGTAAAACCAGCAAAGCAAGAACATTTCTGTATATGCTGTTTTGTTAGTAAATATTTAAGTTATTCATAATGTACTATTGTCTTATGCTTATCTGATTTCCATAAAACTAGAGTTGAAATTAATATATTTGTTCTTGATCAGAATCTTCTGAATGAAATTGTTGCATAAACCTTTATATATCCATATTAATAAGAGAATGGGGTATTACATATTGATAAATAAGGGCCCTGAATTTGGTTTTAAAATGAAAACAGTTTTACTCTAATTTCAACATTAATTTGAAGCACAATTACTCTTGACATGATTAAACAGTTTAAGCAACAGAGGGGCTTACTAGTGACAAAAACATTTTGTAGAAAAAAGTGTCAAATTGATCAGAGCCTAGAGCCTTTCCTGTTTTGAGAGTGGAAATTACCTCAACAACTTATTTTATGTTAAAATATCTATCTAATTTACAGGTTTGCTCTTCTAGAAAAGACGTAGGTGGGAAACAAACAAAAAAGTGACATTACTTAAGCCATGGTTCAAGAAAAATAAACTGGCCAATAGTTTGTTCAAGGCAGCAGCTCACTCAATGCATTTGGTATCAATCTAAAATTCAAGAAGGGATTGATTAAATCTGTGTAAGACTTTAATTTGATAGTGAGATTCAAACAATCATACTTATTATGATCAAATATTGTTCTCAAATCATTATCTAACATTGAAACTGTATTTTCCAGAGCTGTAATATCCTTAAATATTGATACATTCTACACATACTCCAAAGATTACCATGAAGTGGACTAAACCAATGTCACATGTTTTTGCAGGGCATACCAAAGTCCACTGCACATCCCATCATCCCCTGCTAATTATATCTGTTGACTCCAAGACTGTACAATCGCAAGGGAAAGGAAATATTCCCATACCCAGTGACGGTCGTTGTCATACACCTATTGACCACTTGTCTGCATCAACCAAATGATAAAGGTTTCCTGCATGTCAGCATACTGTCATTTCAACATGATGTCTCTGACACCAATATAAATATCTATATATGTATCTATCTATATATATATATATATATATATATATATATATATATATATATAATCTACCTATAGATATATATATATATATATATATATATGTGTGTGTGTGTGTATGTATAAGTATATATATCTGGCTATCCCTTAAAATTGGCCTGAATGTTGCTCATCTGATGTCCAAGGATATTATTGTTGTCATAAAGTTCTGAAAATGACTGAATCAGTTGAACAATTTAGTCATTTATTTCTTATTCCTTAAAATTAGACTTTATCCAACAGTTAGAAAGAGACCATGTTATGGATATTTAAAAGGAGATCTTATTCAGGTACATATGCCATTTAGATATATTTTTAAGAATGGCCTGGTCATTTATTATTGAAACAAATGATTTGGTGTATTGGCAGGCTAGAAGGGCATTGATGCCCATGCTTGAAATATTTGTATATAGATATGTATGTATGTAATCATCAAGTTCAGATGAACTAGAGAACGATCAATGATCATGGCTCTTGAGAATATTTAATGTATTATTTATTTTACACTTTGGAAATAAGAAGGAAATATTCTGACTCCTTACAAATCCTGGTCACAAACAGAAGTGTACTCCTTCTAAAAAGGATAGAATGCACATTGTCCTAGTCCCCTTCAATAAACACATATCACACCAAATGACAATTGACGACCTTTATTAAATTTCCATAACATAGCTTTGATCACTCAATTCATTAATTACATCTATTCATAATATAATTGATTCTAAACCCAGCATAACATCCTTGTAATGTTAATCAGGGCAGTGTACCTACTCACCCTACCCAAGTAAGCAGCATCCATACCTCTGCTTGCTTACTTTACTTATGAAGCACCATTCTTGTAATGTTAATCACGGCAGTGTACCTACTCAACCTGCCCAGCCACCAGGGTCCATACCTCTGCTCACTTACTTTACTTATGAAGCAGTGTCCCATCTCACTTCATACACCATTCATTGAATTACCTTCCACCAAATAAGCATCATCCTTACCTCAGCTTGCTTATCTATTCAGCAAGTGTCCTCCAACTGCTCATTTTCCTTTCCCCAGATCCTTGAAATGAACATCCAGACACCAGAGGGGGAACAGAAGAGGGCTAGCCTATCCATCTTCTCTGCCAACCAGCCTAACGAGGCTGTTCCCCCTCCCTTCTACCCCAAATTGATCAACCCACTACTTCCCATAAAGGGAAGGGTCAAGCCAAACATCATTCAGTGTACTCATCATCTGTAAATCACCTTAGAATCCCATCATAAACCCACCTTGCCATACCATCACTGAAACACACCCTAATGAAACTAAATAAAGTAGGATTACTGTGGCCTCGCTTTACCTATGGAACATCCACCCCAAGAGAATACATACCCTTTTAGGCCGCTTCCTTCAAAGCTGAAATCATGGCTCAACCTGAACGGATTGACAACCTATAACCACAACAAAAAACACAAACTATAATCCCTTGAACTCAAATCAACACCCATTCAAAACAACTAGTATCAAGTCTCACACCCAGGACCCTGTCAGCTGTAGTCTATCACTTTAGCCCACCAATTACCCCATTTTGGATGTGCAACAACTCAGTTACTGTAGGAAATAGTCTTAACTCCAAAGCTTTAATGTCCTAACCTTAGATGGCAGAAATCCAGCACCCCTTGACCTAGTTCCTGAAAACTCACCTATGCTCAGCAATGAAATACTCTACATGCCCAGCCATAAACACCCCCAATTCACTCATTACTAAACCATTCTTAACCCCTGTTTGTCCCTAGCCTTTCCCCTCGAAAGCTCTCTTTCCTTATGTTACCTATGCCACTAGTAGGTAATTAAGACTTATCCTACAGCTGCCTTATCCTGCAACCAGGCTTCTTTAAACCTTCTAACTCCACTGTAATAATGCACACAGTTTCTAAAACTACCCCAACACAGCCACCTAACTACCATGCTTCCTAAAACCCTATCTACAAAATTCACCCAAACCCCAAGTGAAATGATCCTTGCAATATTCTGTAAGACCTTAACCTGGTAGGTAACATTAACACTACCTACTCAAGGGACAAATTTGTCACCCCAAGATACCACCCGTTAGGAACAAACTCCAGCATCCTGTCCAACATCTCATTGGCCATTCCCACACATACGGTTCAAGCAACTGGATGAGTGAATACAACCACCCCAGGTTCCAAGAAAGCAAGGATTGAACTGCAAGAGCCATAGGGCTGTAGCCTAATAAGTTCCTGTGCTCCTATGAACGTTGTGACTCTACTTATCCTGTGGGATCCCCACACTCCCCATAAACCATCCCCAACAGTTTTTCCCTTTGCCCCCCTACCTACCTCTTTCTTACTTGCCCCCTATACCAACACAATAATCAGCTCCCAGTAATTAAACACAGAGCTCTAACATGCCTTATGTGATTACTCAGACCATCCTTGTGCCCCATTCAAGTGGCAAGAACATCCATCCTATCAAAACATCACCTTTCAAATACCCTTTTCAAGCCACCCCATGATGCCTTCTGCACTTCAGCAATCTGCAAGAAAAAGAAAAAAAACAATAATTAATATCTGCATACATACCAATAATTACTTAATATGGAGGCACTGACAAGGACCCCTGCCACCCCATCAAGCGTTTGCCAAACTCTGCACCAAAGTATGGCACCAGCCCCCCCCCCCACTTTTTTTTGTTTTTAATACTATGACTCATATTCCCTTAGACAACTGTGATAAGTGCTACCCGCCGAAAAAAAAAGAGCCAAACTTGTCTAGCTTGTAACCATCCTCAAGCCAGTAGCCTAATAGCTTCCTATGATACTAAGAGTGCTGTAACTCCATTCCACCTACCTGAACCCCATCCACATTGACATTAATGTGTCTTAGTGAGCACTAAATAAATGCATTACCTGTAACCTCCTCAAACCCACTGAAGGAACCCAAACCCTTATGTATGGCCAATGGTCTTTGCTCCCTTTTACTATTGAATGCAAATGCCCAAAAGCAGGAACAACTTTTAACATTAATCTAACAAACTGAATGGTTAATAGAACAAATTGTACAACCAATTATCCCTAGGATCACAAACTCAAATGCTTGTCCTTCTCTGACTAGCAGTTTAAAATGCTCTACCAAAACTGAACAACTTTGAAATCCACTTACTTCTGTCAGTAGCTGTTGCCCACTTGTGCTCCCCATGTGTAACTTCCTAACTCACCACTGCTTCCATCATCTGCGAATTCACTGTGTATCGCCACAAATGGTACTCAGCACACCACCATCTACAAAGAAAAGGACACAAATTAAACCCTCTAATAGTAAAGAGAAGGCTCTACCTTATACCCACCTATTCCAAATTACAGCCACAGCGTTCCAAGACCTCATCTGCAAGAAATAAAAAGACCTGTAAATCATCCAAAATATATAACACACATTCCAATACATCTTCAAGGACAACCTATCCCGCCAACCCGGGAAGGAATGTACCACCGCCACTCCCATCAATGACAAAGCAGCCATAACTGAAGCTATGTTTCCAATGACCCTATCAAATACCCAAGATAAATTTAACTACCAGTCGAGTGTGTTAAAAATAAACCTCACACATGAAGGGACCTATCAATATCCACAACCAGGGTAACCTTGCGATTCCAGACCACATCAATTAGCACCCTGTATAAGCCAAGCTAACTTATATTGTATAACCATCTGCCTAGCTCTTGACCTTCCATCTCCAAATGAGGCACACTAACCAACATAATATGGAACAAATGAACACAATGCAGCAAACCTAATAATAGCTGACTAGCAGCGTACAAAATACAATCAGTATTTTAAATATTCCTCTTACAAACTTAAAAGGTTGATAGAACAGGTTGTGGTAGCATGGATATTCAGAATGGTACATGCACACACATATTCAGAAATTATATTCTTTTCATAACCCAAGTCTGAGACACCCATTCATGGACAAACACATTCATGCCGCCTCCCTCATGCCACTGCAGACATGCACATACATGTCCACACACAATCTCTCATTAATACACCCACACCCCACATCTTTGCTTAACTTACATGCAATATAAATACTCCCATAGTAGTAAAAGGGTGACTGCTGTGAGCTTACAGTGGTCATTCATTTTTTTAGACTACAAATTGTTTGCCTCAGCTAATCAGTAGTTACAGAAATTTCAAATGGAGAGCAGATGGCTAATTAACATTAGACACTTCCTTGGACTGCTGTATTAAGATGCAGTTTCACCTGAGAGACAGAGTCAGTGACAGAATGGTCTATGAAGCTGAAAGGCTTACCTCAATAAGGAAACCTTCTGAGCTAAGACTCCTGCATCATTCTAAGCCTTTTTGAATATGAGTTGTAGAACTAAAATGCTATAAATAAGTAACAAAATGCAATATGAAATAACTATCTGAAAGTGAGGAAGCTAGGTGAAGATAAGAATGGCATAATATCAGAAATTTCAGCAGAAAGACAAGATTAAGAAGTTCTGACAAAATTTACATGGCAAACTAATAAGACAGGAAAGAATCATTCAAAACAGAAATATTTAACAACAATAGAAGTGTCAGAATCTGTGCCAGAAGAAAATGTAGTATGCTAACTGCACCACCAAAGCTAACCTCACTGTCAATAAACTTAACGGAGGGACAAATCATACCACTCAACAATTGTACCACTCTGAAAGTCAGAGCAATGCTAACCACTCCACCAATGTATTAACAGACAAATAGTACCGCTCTGCACTCAGAGCAATGCTAAACAAAGCTTTTTTTTTTTTGGTACTGACTTAAACACTATAGTGAACATAAATAAATAAAGTAAAGACTACCTTGTGGAACACCCTTCTATGTAGCCTATTCAGTCACATGCAATTGAAGCTTGAATGGTCCCCCTACAGGCTATCTGCTTGTGCATGTGCGGCAGCAACCTCCACCCTGCAAAATGGCCATTACAGCTCCCTCCAGCCCCCACTACTGCAAAAAGGCTGAGACAGATAATCCATAGTTTTTTTTTTGGGGGGGGGTTTGTGTTTGGGTTCATTCGACAATATATAACCGTAGCATTCTGGTGTGCTTGCTAACCGCCCAAAACAGTCAAGGAAATGGGAACTATGAGGTAGACTGGAAAGGCAGAACTGCTCTGTAACAATGGCCCTTATCACGGAATCCTCTAAAAGCCCGCGAACATCCAATGCTATCAACGCGCAGGCACAATAGCAACCTCTATCCCGTAGAACCCACCAAGCCGCTGCACCTAAAAACACACACATTAGCTATTCTGCAAAATTAGAGTGGCATCTGCCATGACATTGCTGCTATTCCAGCCAAGAAAAGTCTGCCAGGCATGAAAAGCCAACCAACAGTCCTCAGAGCAACCATGGTCCCTCAGCTGTGACGAGCAAACACCAAGGACCAAGAAAAATGCAGTCACAAGGCATCTCCAAACAACAGCCTCTCACTCTGTGACAGGGAACTGATTCCCACATCACCAATACAGCTCAACTGACACTCCATCAACTCACGGTGAGGCTGGCAAACTACATTGGAGCACAGCATCAGCCACATGTGGACTCAAATGAACACAAAGAACACTCAGACCCCACATCTACAAACCGCCACCATGAGACATTCCTCTACATCACTCCCCAGCAGCACCTGGAGTGCAGTACACATGACCGCCGCTGCATGTACAACGAGGAACCCCCCCCCCCCCCGGAAAAAACACCATGCAATGAAGCAGATCAAATCCACCACAGGGAGAGCTCCTCCCAATCTCCAATGTCAACCCATGCACCCCTAGCAAGCCAACAGCAAAGGTCTCGCATCAGCAGGAACACACACCGATGCATGACAGTCAAAACGTCTGAACTCAAACCTCCTTTTCTCGTCCATCAATCACCGATCCCAGCTGATCCAAAGCAGGGGGGACCAGAACCATGACAAACAACAACACATCAACATAGCTCTGGCAAAACAACCAACCAAATAAACAAATAAATTATTCACTACACAAACCACCTGCCCCTGACCCTCCAAATATCCACCTGCAACCCAAGACCTCCTGGTCTCCCAAACCACCTACAGGTCATCTTGGGCATGAACTCACCTTAGCAAGTTCACACCAAAATGTGATTGCTTAACTCAGCTACGCTAGACTAAACCCCTTAAGCCCCTCCCCATCCTTATCTCATTTCATCTCAACCATCCCTGCCTCCACTTAACATTTTCACCTCCCCAACCCACTTCACTCCCCCAATATCCACCTAAACGTCCCCATGAAGATGTCCCGTGACAACTTGGTTTGTTGCCAAACTTCATTTACAGATGTAAAAATAATCATCATGCATAAAATCACGCAGTAATGACTTATCCTATTTATTATAAAATGCCCTCAGTTTGTTCAGACATGATTTTACCATTGCATTCTAATCACAATCCAACAGCATGTCATAAATACTGAACAGGGTCGTATTATGAAAGAGATCTTTGAAAAAATTGTATCTATGAGAAGTGATATTAAAATCATGGGAGTGTTACATTCTGAAAAAATAAATATGTTCTTGTCAACTGCATATGTCTACAACAGATGAAAGGCAGATTTCCTTTTAATCAGAATAGCTTCACCTAAATTATTTACAGATTTGCTAAAAGCCAAAATATTTTTAATCCATCTCCTCTTTAAAGAATAAAATTGCAGTTGATATATGCGTGACCTGTTTAAAGAAAACATTTTTGTTCTAACAAAAAGAATGTCAAAACAGCTTTTAATGCATATCTATACATATATATATATATATATATATATATATATATATATATATATATATATATATATATACATTCCAATGATAGTTCTGTAGTACTAGGTAGTAATAAGGTCAGTCAGATTTATCTTATAGGTTCATAGGTTGTTACAAGGCTATCGGCCCTAGAGCCTATACAAGCCTAGCCATAACAATTCCCTGGATGTTTCTTCCCACAATATTTACTTCCCTGGACCCCTATCTAGCAGGGTGACTGACGTAATCCCCAAGGTGAATTTCCTATCTCCCATCCAATCGTCAACGTTTCTTTTGAAGAGGGCCAAGGAGGTGGTCTGTTTGACGTGTATGTACAGTCGTCTATTCCAGAGAAACTGAAAAAGTAACAGAAACAGTAAGCTGTAGACTTACACTAAAATAACACCCACCTATCTTCCCACTTCCATGCTCTGAAAGTACTGACATGGAATTTAAAGAACATTTTTACTCGCACATCATACTGAAATGGTACTCTGACCCTCTTCCAAGGAGATAGAATGTAGTGAAAAAAACCCTTTAATTATTAAACTCCTTTACCATGACCTAATCTTATAACCACTAAATGAAGAGCCTGCAAAAATAACTTCAAAGTACTAATTTAAATTTATAAACATTGATTCACATTTATACACATGTATATATCAGCAAAGCCCATAGCCATGTAAATGTTAGATGAATAGTTTCAAATAATATATGAGCTCATGCTATCATGATATCCCACAGCAGGGGTTATTAGATCGTGACAAATTGCAAACTTTAATAATAATACAGTAGTTGGTCCACCTGAAAAGGGTGCCAGTGTATGGCTCATATCACAAGTTTTGCACTGATAATGATCCTTGGACAGCTGTCAGAAAACCCTCTTTTCCAGGTATATGCAGACGATCAGTAGGTCTACACTGTTAATATTAAAATATTTCAAATTGTCCAGACCAAGGCAAACTGTTTAGTATAGAGGCACGTTTAACTTGTATGTAGATAAAGATGAGCCATACTGGACTACTGCAATATAAGAGAAGCTATTGCTCAGTACCCTGACACACATCCACCTATTAAAGCCGAAAGACACAACATAGTCACTACAAAACAACAAAACTGATGCAGTCCACACCGAAGATAATAATGAAAATCCCCTGGTTTGCAAAAGTTTCCTAAGAAATGCCACAAAAATAAAACATCTTCAACAGCCACTTAGTCTGTCATGTCAAATATGTATAAAATGAAAGGGAATGGAAAAACTTATATTTTATAAAGAAAATAACTGCAATATTGCTCTGTTTCCAGAAGTGTGATTCTGAAACATAATAGCATACTTGTGTGCTTATAATACTATAAGGACACACTTCTGCGTCTGCATTCAATTATTTATTCAAAAGCACTTGGCAGAAAGCTTTGGCTACATTTCCAGCTAAAGAGATAAGCTAATCAGATAAAAGGATGACTGTGTGCATGGCAATAATTACCACTAAGCCCGCAAGACCCAAGGCAGCAATGGATAACCATATATGGATATGGATTTTTAAATATGCAGGCCATGTGGCTAAATACCAAAATACCTAGGAATGATAGTGACAGGAATAGAGAATCCAGATCCACAAAGCCAAGCAGGTGAACAGAACATGCTGTTGTTGTGTCTTTCGGCTTTTCCCAGTTAGGGGTCGCCACAGCGGAACTCCGGTCCGCTAATGATTGGTAGTTGATTTGTACATGCCGAGTTACCAGCCCTGCCGCGCAACCTTCAATGAAGGTACGCCCATTCACGCATGTCTCCACGCAGAAGACGCTCTAGCTGAGAATTGAACCGGACAGCGTCTTACTAAGAGGCAACAACGCTACCGCAGCACCACCACTGCGGGTCAGGAGAACAGAACATAACTTGCTAGTCTTCCTTATTTATATACAGGAGAACAGAACATAATGTATATAAATAAAGAAGAGGCAGGCTAGCAAGTACGGTAGGTGCACAGGCCAAACTAACTTTGGTAAACATGGCTGTTACCACTGATGAAAGCTTTATGCTGAAACCAGTCTGGTTTGTTCATGTATGTAAATAAAGTCTTTACATCATATATCAGGTACCTATTTTAATTTTGTTTCCCTAAGGGCAGTGTCTGCTCTTGTGTCGAATAATTGAAAAATGGATTTTGGGGAAAGAACAATACTAAGGACTGGTATGAGTCAGCATATGTGGTTGGGGACTCGGTAGGAAGTCTGCTGTAAATCAGATCTAATGATTGTTAGCTCCTGTAAACTGACAAAAGAATTCATAATGCCGAGCTTTAAAACTTTTGAGACCACATAATACAGCCAAACATGCCAGCATGAACATAGATTGTCATATATGCTCATCAGCTGAAATTACAACAGCACATTGTTTTACGCATTCATGAAAACAGTATTTTATTATTTGCTTTAGTGACTCTTTTATCACATGAAAAGGAAACAACTAATGAAAGCAACATTCTAAGCCTAATCCTATGTTGAATCAAAAGAAGAATGTCAAATACCATGTTAAAACTTCCCATTTTAACTTCTGTTGTTAGGCCAGCAGTTATTTGCACATTAAAACCTTTCCATGTAGATACTTTTAGTTTTCTGGCAGTTAACAAGGCACGAAATGCATTTCATGCCCTAAATAAACAATTTAATGCAGATTATAGGAAGATGATAGACTTTGATGAGGGAGTTGCAAAGCTTTGTGACTCCAATCAATTAGACAGGAGAATGATTATTTATCAGGGCTCACTAATCGAGTCAAATGTTTTTGGACAGATTTTTCCAAGATTTTATTGGCTTGCTTTTCTTCCCTCTGACCTCTTATTACATTAACCCTTTATTACCAGCCTTCTAGGATTAACAATTGACTTTCACCGGATTGGTAGAAACATCTAGCTGATTCAGTTCAAGCGATGTTATGTTAATGGCAGTTTTCATGTGTGGATGTTTTTTTCCCAAATTCTCGGAAATTATACTCTAAATCATCCAGTGCATTTTGTAATGTTATCAGTGACATTTTGATATTCACAGATGGAAGAACATAATAGAGCTAGTTCTTTTTTTTCAGGGAACCAACAAAAAATTCAGTTAAAATGCTGGCAGTTGGAAGGGAATCCCCATAACTGGATATATTGTCTTGTGTGCCAGATTCCAAATTCTTTCAAGAAATGTGATCCTTACTCGCTTTCTCATTGTGAGAGAAAAAATGTGAATGACAAGTAATACATTTTATGCTTAGGAAGGTCTAGCACTGTTGTAACTTGTTTATTTTTTTTGCAATATAAAAAGTCCAGTTTTTGCAAAGGGTATCATGCATATAAGCAATATCAGCTAGACAGCCTCCATGCCTCATGAGTTACATGCCTAACCACTAAATATAAGACAAAGCAATATAGTTGCAGTCCCCAAACTACAGTTTAATGGTACACTTGGCATTATTACAAATGATGTAGAGTGCAAAAGTCCAACTCCAAAGAATATCCTACAATGTTAGGGTTCTAAAATAAAAATGTATTATCAAATTACATGAAGTATACTGCTTATAGGGAAATAACGGTTAACTTTTGTTTTTGTCCCATATCTCTTAATGATAAAAGTGGTGCTTCAATAAACTGTGTAAGAGCACGACATTGCAAGTACCATCCAAATGACTACATATGCTTAAATTCCAGTAAATTGCCATTGCACGGTAATGCTAATCCAAAATGAGGTATAAGTTGTCACTCTAAGGACACCCATCAAATTTATCAGGGATGAATGAATGACTGCCCAGAAATGAATTTGCTTGTCCTTGCAGTTCTTTTATACACCCCTTATTCTTTAGCCTTGGCTCTTTCAATGTGTTCCTGTATGATCAATGTCACCACTATCGGGCAATCTTGTAATCTGTGGCAGGGTTCTTCCCAGGTGTCTCTGAGGGTATCTTGCAGTTCATAATTGTGCCTGTCATATAATATCTCAAAAGGGCTGAGGTTTGTGATATTTCACTAATGCCAGAGAGGTAAAGTAGTGTGATATTAACTGGTCCCAGATTTAATCAATGTTAAGTTAAATGCTTTACTAAGCCATCTACCTGGGGATGATACAATGAGTTTTTTAATTGCTTGCCCATAAAACACTGGGGTATCTCAATGCACTTAGCCGCACAGTCCAAAAATAACCAAGCTGTGCTAAAACCTATTGATGGATTTTACAAATGGCCCAACAATTCCCACAGCAATGCCTTCAAATGTTACAACTATGACAGGGACTGGAAAATAAGATTTTTAAAACCTAGGTAATAATCTAGTACAGAAGTTCATAAATTATTTCATTATTCTTAGAGAGTAAATCCTTGCTATGATCTCTGCTTTACTCTTGTCCATTCCTAGGTTTCCTCATAGATTCATAGATTTATAGTTTCATAGATTGGTACTAAACTAAAGACCCAGTGGCCCTTTCTAAGCCTAGCCAAGTTTTCCCAAAAGAATAATGATGTCCTATATCCAAAGAGGACATTGAGGACCAGGCATTTCTATGTCTGTCCATAAGGGACATGGGTGCAAGACATGTTGCAAATTCTTTATTCGACATCCACTGGTCTAGGTTGCCCTTAAACTGCGTAATAGACAAACTTAGTTTCACATGCCTGTTCCATAGGATGGGCAATTTTGGGGACACATATCTGTCTCTCCAGAATGTTCTCCTTATGTCACAGTCAAAATTCAGGTCCCTAGACCTTGTATTTCTGGTACTGTTTAACTTATGAATTTGCAGGAGATTCCGAAGTTTGGGGTTTGTGGATGCCTTGTAAGCTAGGGATAGATTACCCCTCAGCAATCTATAGGAGACTGAATAGAGGGAAAAGGTGTTAAGGCATGTTTGTTATGCTTTGTATTCTTTTTGTAAGGAACCTCTGAGATCACTCTAGTTGCTGCATAAGTTTGGTCAGGTATATAACTAAGGGAGCATAGTATTCTATGATTGGTCTGATAAGGGTGGAGTATAGTGAGATAATGACCACCTTGGACCTAGATGCCATGCCCTTACTTATAATTTGTGCACCATAAAATGATTTACTTACCATTGTGGCCACATGTGGATCGAAGGTCAAGCTACAGTTTATGTGCATACCCAGTTCCCTGATCACTTGCGTCAGCTCTTATGGGTGTATTATCAACATTGTAATTAGCCAGGATGGTTGACTTCCCAAAAAGGACAATCATGCATTTCTTAGCATCGAGTTTAAGACCATGGCTTTGGCACCATTTGTTAGTCATAGATGGTTCTTCCTTAAGAATGATAGTGTCTGCAGGAGAGGTGATGATAATCCCTAGCTTGCAATCATCTGCAAGCTTAGTCAGCCATAAACCTTCAGCATTTACTTCCATTTTAGAGAAATAGATGCCAAAAAGGAGTGGGGCCAGTAATGAGCCATAGGAGGACTCCATTAGTGGCTAGCCTCTTGGTGGAGGTGACCTCACCAATTTTGACCTCCTGGGTCTTATCAGTCAGCCACCTAAATTAGTGAGATTCTCTATAATGCCTGAGTGGAGTAGTGTAACAAAACACTTGCCCAGGTAGAGAGAAGCTTTGTCTTGCCTTCATCCAATGCTTTCGAGACCCTCTGAAAAAAAGTCCACCAGATTTGGTAGACATAACCATCCTTTACTAGATTTAATAGACATGACCTTCCCTTAACATGATGACTCCAGTGTTTGCAGTTCACCTATGTCCTCATTTATCATGTCTAAGATGGTTCTTTCCATGGCCTTATATATGAGGCCAGTCAGAATTAGGGCACTGTAGTTATCTGGATGGACATCCTTTATGGAATGACTGTAGCCATCTTCCATTCCCTGGGTTCAAAACCTGACTGTAATCTCCAGATGAAAAGTAATTCAAGTGGACTAGAGAGGCCATGCTTCTTGCTATTTATTGAACATCCTGGGATGTTATTGGGGCCCATTGATGCAGTGTTTTTGGCTTTGGAAAGTGAATTGTTGACTTGTTCGTTTGTAATGATTGGGGAGATTGTGGTATGTGATATTTTCTTTGGACTATCGAGAGTGATTTGTTAGAGAAATATGAGATGAGATTGTCAGCTAAAAGGCTTGCAATAGCCTCCAGTTCAATGTGGGTGATGTCATTTATAATAAGTTCTGGGCATTGTGGTGTATTTCCCCTGAGGTTACTGACATAGCTGTAGAAAGCTTTGTGGCTGAACTTTCCCTGAGAAGCTATTTTTAATTCAAATTTAGCCTTTGAAGTATTAATTAATCCTCTTAGCTGGCTGTTTAGATTGGACGGGGTCCTTTAGTATGTATGACTTTTTTCCTCCTAGACTTGGCCAAGAATTTTTTTTTTGTAGTATAATTGATTGATATTGCGATTTCAGCAGGTTAGCTTGTCTTTTGAGTTTGTCTTATTCTTAATATGAGTGGGCACAACTTGCTATATGCAGCTATCACTATGGCTGTGCAGAGATTTTATAAAAACCTCAGCATATGCTATGGTGTTTACTGGGTTTGGGGGACCTTAGAATTTAGCCAAGGTCACTTAGTAGAGAGAGGGCAGCCTTGCTTGCTTTTGCTAGATCCCCAGATTTAATTTTTATTTTAAGCAATACTGACTTATGATCAGATGGGTTGAGCAAAGACATTACATTGGGTAAGGAAAGTTGGCCCTCGACATTTGTGAGTACAAGATCAAGGATGTTTGTACCCCTGGTTGAAGAATGGAGCAATTGTTTCAGGATGTTGGTAATAACAAGGTTTAAGAATTGCTGGGCTTGTGCATTAAAACTGGTGTAGGATTTTCAATCTATAGAGAGGTAGTTGAGCTCCCCTATGAATATCATATTGGATTGAATGGTGAGGGACTCTATTATATTGAGATAGGTAATATGGGATTCCTGGGATATAGAGGGGGCCTACAGGTTGCAAGGATATGGAATGAGACCCTGTTTATGGTGTGTTGCACATGTATGAATTCCCACACCACAAGACAGCTGTTTTCTCCAGCTGGAGGGATACTTTCCACTACTTGTCTTTCCAGATGTGAAAAGTATAACTAAAGATTATTTTGGCATAGAAAACACTATGACAATTGCAGTACAACAGAGAACAACAGTCCATAAACTATGAAGGTTTTAAATATATATATATATATATATATTCTTCTATATATATAGGTAAAACAAAACAAACTATAAACGCATTTTTGGTAAGTTGCACAAAAAAGAAAGACAGCCCCTCTGACCAATTGTAACACAGTCCAAAAAATGTTTCAACTAGTTTCCTTCACTATGGTTTCCTTCTGGATGATGCCCAGTCTTGCTCAGTTTTTCCTTTCTTTTTTTGAATGTCTTATCACTTACTGGAGTGCACTCCCCAGAACTGCAGTTCCAGGCATAATCCACCCTCACTCCCAGCATCAAGATGCTAGCTTCTCTTACTAATTGTTCCATGTCCGTCCTTTTTACTCCATTTAGACAGATGGTCTGAGAACTAAAGCCTCATAGGATTTACATCTTAGATCATGTGAACTGTAGAGGATGCAGTGTTAGCAAATCTGACCAGAAAAGGACTTATCTGAGAAGAGAGTTTCTAACAAAGAACAGCATAATGACCCAAAGTTTAGATGAGACAACTGTTGAATAAGGAGACCATGATTATCAGTAACAGTGGTGTACCAAATTAAGCAGATATAAGAAGTCTTTTTCAAAATTATAAAAGAGATTGTTGATTGAATGATAGCAGAGCTCTTATGGTGTTGTTGCGAGGGTAAAACAATTGCTATGTTGGAGACAAAATATAACTAAGGATGACGTGTAATATCTACTTCTAGAGACTACAGAATGTTTTTAAGTATTTTAGTGACATGGTACAGTATTGCAATGTGTAAAAATATTTTGTTATTTAAAGTTTGATGATTCAGGAAGAGATTATTATTCGGCATTCCATTCCATTTGGTGGCAATAATACATAAAAGAGTGAAAGTAAAAGTCAGTGAATCAGTTAACATTTTTGTGGAAATGACAAGTAAGGCTGACTACAGATGGGGCAGAATAGTTTTTTTTTTCTAGGCTACTTGATTAACAGTTAGTAATGTATTTAAAGATATGCTGCTACATTCAAAATAAAACAAAAAACAGCTAAAAATTAAATAAATTGATGAACAGTGAAGGATTTGAGGGAAGTCTAGGATTCTGTTGAAGACAATCAGCGCTACAAAAAAGCTTTATAATAGACTGTGAGGCTTATTTGGAATAACATGTGTTCTCTAAGTCACGAATATTCACCACCAACCTGAGTGTTTTAGGGTTACCAAGATGTGATTGCTTTGTGATCAATTCTGGTTTATCCTCTAAAATCAAGAAATACAGAACAGTAAGTAGCATTTCTGAAGGATTTCCATAATTTCCAAATCTGAGCATGACAAAGTATTTAGGTAATGAATTCCTAATCATGTTACTAGTTCTCCAGTATATGCCTTATACCAGCAAAACCTCCTCTTTGTTTAATTAACTTTAGAAACTGGAAAGATTATTCCTAGCATAGCATTATTAATGTCAGGATCACTAAAATTCATATAAAAAATATTTACCCAAAATCTAGTTAGTCTTTACCACTGATCTTCTGCAGTGCATTGCATGATCCAGTCAAGGGATGATTGTGATCCCACACACTCTTTTTCTTGACATATCAGCAGGGCCAATTTAAGCATTGATATTTTTCTATTATTCTGCCCAGGTAATTTCACAATCTTTTGTTCTTTGACTTAAATGCCTGTTTTCACATATCTATGTGTCCTATAATCCCTGCTAGGTCTTTCAAGACATAGGAACCTCCATCACTGATGACAATACATTGGTATAACACTTCAACTCTTCTGTAATATAAAGTACAAATATTTTCACAAAAATTGTAATATTAAACCCCCAGGCACATTCTTGGATATTGTTTTTTCTTCTCCAGGCATTTTAAGTTAGGCAGTTCTTTTCATATTCTTCATACTTACTTGTTACTCTCACATATATTACTTGTTACTCTCACATATATTACTTGTTACTCTCACATATATTTCTTAATTTCCTTACAAGCATCACTGTCAAGGATCTTCCTTAATTTCCAGAAACTCACATTCACAGGTCTCTATTTGCACACCTAAACAGTAATGATCTTGCTACAAAACTGGATTAGTGTAGACATTGAATACATCAGTTATTTATGTATAAAAGCATACAAATGCATGTATAACTTGTACTTTGTCACAAGTGCTGGTATATTTCTAAAAGTATGATTCAGCATATTTTTTTATTCCTATGAGATATGGTTTACATGCAGTTTGCTAGACATATCATGCAGTTCTTTACAATAACCCACTATTGATAATTGGGTATGTTAGAGTCTATGGATGCAGACAATGAAGAAATCTAGTTTACTAAAAACAAGTTGCTAAACTATGCAATCAAAGCAAAATATTTCAAAACAGACCAGAATGCATCTGTGTAAGAAGGCAGGGCCTTCCCACTGTTCTCTTTGACTGAAAAACCTTGTAAATATATCCATTCCAAGGGATGAAGGTCTTTGCATCAGGCTTTTTCAGCTGACCGCAGAGTATGACTAACTGCTCTGTCAATAAATTGTTCCACATACTAAAATGTATTTTAATTTTTAACACTACTTTTTTCTAAGATTGCTTTATCCTCTGAACTTCTGTTAAAGTTACTTGTCGAATGCAATTCTTAAAATTTGAAAATAGTTATAAAGCTGTTTCTAGCAGCTGATGTTGTTTAAAAGTAACCCTCAGCATTTATTTTAGGAGTTTTCATAAAATTGTGGCTGTGTGGCAAATTAGTGACAAATCATTAAAGGTTGAAGTTAGAAAATAATGACAGACATTTGAGTTTTAGACTTCATACCCTTCAGAAAGTTCATGCTAATGCAAAACCTGTTATTCTATCAACTTTCTAAGTTTGTAAGATCAATATTTCAAAATTGTCCCTATTTGTACCCCTTTTTTATTGCTTTGTCCATCTAAGAGGTTGAGAGGTATGCTATGCACCCTGATAGAGAGCATCAGCATAACAAAGCACCTAAGATGACCCACATGAACATAAGGAAGACAGTCAGACTCCACACATAAAGCACCCAGCAATAGACCGCATCAGAAAATCAGGACTATGTGAAGTAACATTACTAGTCATTGCGCCTCTGTACTTTGTATTGTGGGGATAGTCAACTGCAAATATTCAAACCCATTTTGATCATTCATATTGGAAGTAGTTCTTTGTAAGGAATGTTTCAACATTCCCCAAAGTGTGAGTGTTTTTTTAGTTTGCATAATTACAAATGAGGAGAAGTGGTGAGGCACCCAGCTTCATACACATGCAAAGTAAATTACTTGTGTGGGTCTGTTTTTGAAAAGGTGACCTCTTCTGTGCGTATCTTCATCCTTCTCTTATTTTCCAATGCAGTAATTGCAGATTCAGTTACTCACAATGAATCCACTATATTTAACTCAAAATGGACATTCTCTGCCATTTTTCTCATTTCACTTTTTTATTCTATCTATTTTTTACTAAGTAAAGGTTTTACTGGTGTAATATGTCTATGTGTATTTAGTTATATTTTCCCTGCTAACTTGTATTACATTCACCCCGGGATTCATGAAGCTTGCACCAGGCACAGGCGTAATAACGCCAAATATGGCCGTCGAGCGATTCAGGTACGATCCAGTACCACATGCACTACCGGCGTACGCCAGAACTGCGCAGCCCTCGGCATAGGTATGCTAATCACCCCATGCACAGTGTCACACCATGCAAATGAAGGCAGATAGTGATTCACGAAGTGGTGCAGGTGTAGCGTAAGCCCACGGAAATGTAAACCAAACAACACGGTTTACATTTTCCCAAACAGAACATCGGAGCTATGGAAGCGGACCAGACTCATGTATTACAAAGTTAACATATGCCAATGGCTAAATACACAGCCAATGGCATAAGAAAAGATGCACAACACCTAAAAAACAACATTTAATGTCATGTCCACAGTAACACACAGTACAACCGCAGGGCATGTGTGCGCAAACTGGAACATAAAGAAAATATATAAAAATGTCATAATATCGCAATGTAATACAAAGCAGGTTTACACCATAATACACAATGGTAGGCATGGAACACCACAACCAAGGTGCAAGGGTTGCTAAGGGCCTGTGACAGTGTTTGGCACGGTAACTATGAATTAGTAGTCAATGCCATGTAAATGAGGCAGATAAAACTGAATCGTAAATGTCCCACCAGATGAAGGTTGAACCATACGGCACAGTGCTATAATACTGAGGAGTGGCTCAGAGGAGATACATGACATCAGCAGAGGGGTGTGCCACCGTAGCAGCAAGCACATTGGAGCAATGCAAACTGGCCTGGCCATTGCTAAGCAAAACTGCAGGACAGGGGTGGAGAGGAAGGTATAGAATCGTTTAGTTGAGAGCACACATGGTGCCCAAAAGCGCATGTGTACAGGGATGAAAACGTGCCTGAAACCCAGTAAGTGGATGCATGCGGCGCGAACAATAGCACAAACAGGAAGGTCAGGGGAAGAAAAGAAGGAAATGCCGAAGTAGGGTAATTGGCGTACTAATGAGCAATCAACACCAATCAACCCACGGCGGCCAGTCGACGGCAGCTGTCAAGTCTGTTCGCAGAAACCTGCAAAACAGGATAGGGGAGGCATCAGAATGCAAAAAAAGGAGGGGAGGCATTGGATTGCAAAGATAGGAGATCTGTCATAGCAGAGTAAAGCAAACCGACAGTAGACCGGCAATAGCACACATTACGCAAGATATGCCAGGTCTAGGAAAGTACAAATGAAAGCAGGCTGCTGGATGCATGCCAGAACATGGTAGGTGGAACGTGCAGAAATGTAAAGGGAACATCAAGAGATAATCCATGGCAGCCAAATGTAATTCAACACCAAAGGCACCACAATAGTAGTTCTGGTAGTAAAACACATAAGATACCCTGTAGCTACGATCGTACATACACACCCTATGACATCATCGGTAACACACGGGGAACTTTTAAAATGTACATGTTGGGAGCTGCCATAGCTGTGATTCATCAGCATGTGTTAGAGACTGACAGTGTTGTGGAGGATGATGCCGACAACCACCGCAGGCCCCGGAGGAGAAGAAGAGTGTTCAGACCAAGGGTAACCTACCAGGGGTTACATGATCTGGAGATAGTAGAGCGTTACAGGGTGGACAGGGACATCTTACAGCAAATAGTGGAGCTGTGCCGGCCACACCTGAGAACCAGAAATAACAGAGGGGAACCCATCCCAGTGGACACGAAGGTATGTGTAAGCATGCGAATACTAGCCACAGGTACCTTTCAAAGGCCAACTGGAGATATAATGGGGATCTCACAGGCATCAGCATCCAGGGTACTACACCAGTTCCTGGATGCCATGTTACCACATGCCAATGAGCATATATATTTCCCCCGAACTCAGGAGGAGGTGGCCAGCAATATGCGTCACTTCCACCGTGTGGCACACTACCTGGAGGTACTGGGTGTGATAAACTGCATGCACATACAAATCAAGTCACACCCGGTGAGCATGGTAGGCACTACATAAACCGCAAGGGATTCCACTCCATCAACTCCCAGGTCATGTGCAATGCCCAGGGAATTATCATGGATGTGTGTGCTGGCAGCCCTGGAAGCTACCATGACTCCCATATCTGGCATGCCTCATAGCTGTATCAGGTATTTGTCAGGGGGGACATCCAACATGGCCACCTTGTGGGGGATGCTGGCTATGCACTGGAGCAGTGGATGATGACTCCCATCAGAAATGCACACACACCCATGCAAGAACGCCATAATGAGGCACATGCACAAACCAGACTCATCACAGAGCGTGTGTTCAGGATGCTGAAATCATGGTTCCGGTGCTTGGACACATCTGGTGGAGCCTTGCAGTTCTCTCCAGGCACATGTGCCCACATTGTCATAGTATGTGCCATGCTACATAATATGATCCTGCGGAAACAGTTGCAGCAGGGACAAAAAGATGAAGGCCCTCATAGCCCACCGCAATTGCCAAGGCCATCACAGGCACAGAGGGATTCAGACCATGAACACACTGTGCCAGCCCCAGTAGGCAGACGGAGGCCTGCCCAATATGCCTATGCCTTGGCAAAGAGGGAACATATAGCACATACTCTGACAGTGTAGGCCCCTACGGACTGACACACCTCTCCACCTGCATACACAGTAAAATGGATGGCACACAAGCACGACCACCTGTAAATTGTAATGTATAGGTGGCCCACTGTGTGAATCCCACATAGGCAGTCCTCAAACATTGCACACACAACAGCTATTGGAACAAGGAATGTCAACACCTGAACAGTACATGCGCCTATCAGCATATGGTGGTGCTGTGTGTGTAGGTTCCCAGGTACAACGGTAGGTTCATGGCCGACTGTCAGAGGCCATACACCAAATGGGGCAAACAGTGTCCGCTGTCGCCACAACATCGAGTAACCAGCTGTCACATAGAGGAGCAGAGGCAATCATGGGAGCACATGTGTGTAAGCACTGTTCTGCACACACTCAGCACAGAGTCCCTGCTGCGTTAGTGATGGGCTCCACATAATATAATCATGGATGTTGTGTCAAGGCATGGGGTGTACCCAAGACAGGTATTCGTCACCCCAGCATGCTCCACCCACGGTCGTTTGAAGGTGTAGCACAGTATCGTGTGTGGCTCACTGAGATATACATACCCAATGCCGGAGCACATCCAGTAAACATCACATGGACATACCATTAACTGGACTCATCAATATGTAAACTAACTGAGTTACCCATGTGAGTGCAGTATGGAGTAACAGCCGTAGTATACGCCACGTACAAAATGACATAACACATGTACAAATCCCAGATGGCCATATGTTAAATGCAGTGACCGTCGTGCATGTTCCCGGTCCCACGTCCTGCAAGGGATGTAACGTAATCCCGAAGGCACGAGTAATGCATGTCGGATGCAGATCAGCAGATCATGTTTAGCACACGTTACCGGGAATATGCATTGCCCACTGCTGGTAAGCGACGTTTAAATATGACTATATGGATATGCGCGAAACAGGGATAAGCTATTCCGAATACCGCGCAGATCACGGTCAATGATGTCCAGAACAGATGAAACCAGCATTATTCACCCCTGTATTAATAGCACCTGCTCTGAAGGGTAAAACGACCACAGCCAGGTGTAGAACACGCAATCATGTATAGAATCACCTAACACTATTGCTAGGCAAGATGTACCTATGGTAGGGTTGCCACCTCTTCAAATGACCAATGTGGGACATACGTCAGATGTCTGCAGGCCGACACATACACCCAGCCAGTACGGAATTCAGAACTTCACTGTTTTGCCTAGATAAAAGCTCATTCTTGTAATGTTTACTTACTTATTCTGTTTCTAGAACATGTAGGGGGTTCAGATACAGAATAACTGTTTTATGCAACTATTACATAAACTATAGGAAATAAGTATGTTCTAAAATCCCAGGACATTTGCCATGTTCACAAATATTTTGCAGGACACAACTGCCCAAAGAGGGACTGTCCCTCGCAGAGTGGGACAGCTGGTAACCCTAACCTACAGCAGGTGTGTAATGTGACAGGTACAGACACAAATGTGCGGAGTCCAAGAAACAGTATTCACCAACAAGTACACAATGAAAGGTGTAGCTTGCCTGTCACTTTTCCCGTCAGATATATATATATATATATATATATATATATATATATATATATATATATATATATATATATATATATATATACACATATATACATATATATAATACAGATAGAAAGGGTGACAGAGTGATATATGTTGATATATACGGATTCAGCGATATCTGCAAATATATATAGATAGGTCAACGACATTCATAACACCTTGGAGGTACAAATAAATAGGATACCGCCAACTATGGAATGTGTAACATACCGACATGCATATCCACGAGGCTGAAAGACCGAAAGAACACAGTACTGGAACAGTACAACCGTGAGTAATAGTATGATGATATGAAGGTACATTTAGTTACCGCTGCCAGTGTTGCGGTCCACGTAGGTACTGTGTTCAACTGTGTTTGTGAGCACCGTAGTCTGTGTATGTGTGTGTTGAGGGTGCCGTGTGCATCTCCTTGTGACTGTAATGTGTGTGTGTGTGTGTGTGTGTGTGTGTGTGTGTGTGTGTGTGTGTGTGTGTGTGTGTGTGTGTGTGTGTGTGTGTGTCCGCATCATGTGTCTGTTAGTGCCAACTCGGAGGTAGATCATTATGGTAGGTGTGGGTATAGCTAGCCGTAGGCATATGGTTACCACCTGTCCCACATTAGGAGGGACAGCCCCTCCCTGGACAGGTGTGTCCTGACATAAAACATTACAAAGGGCAAATGTCCGGGATTGTAGGACATTAATATGTCCCATATATAATGTAATAGTTGCATTAAATAGTTATGCCTGTATGTAAGAAACGTAAATGTTACATGCAATATGATAAGTAGCCAAAGTCCCACAATAGGTATGTATTGAGGATAAAAGTATGTGCTAACCTGTGTACTGACCGTGGCTGTGTGTCCCACAAGTGTCCAACAATGGCCATATGAAAAGGTGGCAACCCATGGCAAAGAGGTTCTGTTACCAACACAACCGCAATGACTGCAAATATCTGGGACAGAAATACACGGGATAGCTGTCAGTTAGACATATCCCTTTACATATCGCTGCAATTCCGGAGGTATGGAAGTATCAACCTCACCTGCATACTATATAGAAACCAATTAACAACGGCCCAATGTACAATCCCGTAACATAACTCTACTAACTGATAGCTCTTTAATTAGGGACGGAGCCCACACACATATATATGGAATATGTAGAAATGCAAGCCCCACAAACCTGTATATGCTACGTACACCCACCGACATCCCCACACTAGAAACTATAGCAATACAGACTGCAATAACAGCACAAACATCCAGTTAGTCAATTACATCTGCAGAACCGTCAACATACCTTGTGAGAGATACAATTAAAGGCGCCATGCAAAATTGCAGCCGTTATATAATGGAACAAACGGTGATGTTACAGGTTTTGTTTGCAATAGTCCGTTATCAGACATTGGGATGACAGGAACACCCACATGTTGAACCACATACTCTAGCTGTCACACACAATCCACGGGGGACATGAATCCAAAGTATAATTGTCTCTATGCATAGCAGTTGCAATTACACATAACAAAACACAATACAGGCCGTCTCCCCAAAGGTAGGGCAAATGGGCAACGCCCAAGTGGAGAATTAAATTATACCCCACTGTTGCAGCATAATTGGTGAATGGAGTAGCTGCACAGCTGATATGCAAGTAATTAGTCACTCAGGAACACCAATTGGTGGGAGGAAACCACATGTTACAGGTATCGATGTATATAAGGATGACTTGCCAGACATTCAAACCATATGCTCATACAAAATACCTGTTTAAGCAGTGTGAGAGAGATAGAGATGAAAGTCCGTAATGATAACAAGGTATGTAGAACACTTGGTATGTAAGTTTATGTATAGCATGTTTTTTATTAATTATTTACTGTATGTATAGCCTGGTTTGCATTATTTAAAAGTGTCCGCAATGCATAAAGTGGGAAAAGGTATTTATGTAGTGATGTCTTGCTGAGCATACTAATGCATGTAGAAACTGTGCGTCCAGCAGTGGGCCACAAGGTACACATCACAGACACTACAAGGGATGCTACATGAGGGCTTTAAACAGAACAATTCCATACAACCCGCCATCAGTGGTAGGGTATGTCCAACAAGTACGTGCCATAGCAGGGGATAGTATATGTTGATATACTGTCACAGTAGGCATGTGTATGGGCATATAACGACAATGACATGTCTAAGGTGGTCCTGCTGTGCAAGTATGCTTTGCATTATGGGATACTATGTGAAATATGTGTAATGTATAGTATTGTACATAGATAGGTCAGATATTCTACACAGCATAACAGGCATATCATGCATAACAAAGGTATCGTCTATTGACATGTACAATAACAGGATACATATGGCTTGTAGGCACGGGACATTGCAATAGCATGATAGCTAATCTAAATGGAAGGGCTACCAAGTAATCATGCACAAAGGACATGTAATAGCTTCACAGGTTCATAGTGGGGTACTATGCAGTCTGGCAAGTCTATGTGTAAGCACAACTACAGTGTTCACACCAGTGGCACCTCTCTAGGGTAGTGTCCTGTGAACAGCAGAGCCATGTGTTACCTGCACCTCTGCACAGTACAGCCACTGCAGTGATCCCTGGTGTACATGCGTCTCCCAACCACCAAGGGAGGTATCACATGTGTATCACTGTCACAGTGACACCCGTATGGATGGAGTCAGTATCAGCTGGTGGATCAGTCATGGTGCTTTGTATGCAGGGGTTTGTAAAGCTAGGCAGGGAAAGTCCCTGCTACTGAATGTCCCTGCGTGATGTACATAGGACTCATGTTCCAAAGCATGGTGAGTGACCGGTTTGGGAATGTAACCCTCAAGCACATCCCACTCATTGTTGCATGTGTGCACATATCCATGAGCATGTTGCTCACAGTGGCTTTTGCTTATGTCGCGTATGTGGAGTATATCCATTAATATTGTTGTGGACATGGGCCCTGTCTGTTCAGCAAAGGTCACCCCTGAGTATGTAGTATGCAAATGTGTACAGACGTGGTGTCCGTAGTTCAGCCGCATACTTTAACTGTCGGAGCTCAATAAACGTCATGGCATGTTAATGGTGTGGTGTGTAAAGCTGTAGCTGTTGTGTAAGGTACACCCTAAATGGGGTGGTGTACCATTGAATGTGTGTAGAAGTCTTGAGTTCAGAGGTACAATGGGTGCCTATGTACCAGCTACACACCCAGTAAAGATAAGTGTGGCCACGTAGAAGGATATCCACGCCACAGTGGCAATACGGTAACCACAGGAGTGGGTGTGACATACGTGTGTACTACAAACATGTACAATGTGACATGTATGTAGGGGACTACCACCTATGTGATAGTCAGTGGGTGAATGGTGTAATGCAAAGGTGATGTTCATGCACCTTGTGTCATGCAGCTTGAGGCCATGATATTCATATCAGGTATCTGTCACAGTGACACCCATATGGATGGAGTCAGTATCAGCTGGTGGATCAGTCATGGTGCTTTGTATGCAGGGGTTTGTAAAGCTAGGCAGGGAAAGTCCCTCTGTGCTAGCCTGTACCTCAGGGAAGCATATACTAAACATGAAGGGCCCAATGACTGAGGATTGTGGTATGGCAAATGTAACTGAAATGCAGTAGGTACTATGGTATGCTATCCTCATTGTGTGTGTCCTGTCCATGAGCCACATTGCATAACATCCTGAGACATAGGGTACGATGTGCAGGTGGATGTGTATGTTGTCAATACCAGAATGGAGAACGGTGCTGAAAGGCAATGAGAGGACAATGTAGGATGTGTGGACTCCCGTACCATCATCAACTACCCTGGTAACTGTATGAAAGGAGTCCACCAGGTGTAGGGGCCATGTTCTGGCCCTAACAAGTCCAACCCGGGTGGCATCAAAGGACCGGAGCCCAACAATGTCTCTGTGAATGACGTCCTTGATGATGTGCCCCATAGCCGTGCAGAACAGTCCAGTCAGGTGTGTAGGACTATAGTCCCACTTGTGCATTGTGGTGCCACCTGTGTGGAGTGTGATAAATGTTGCTGTGTGCCATTCAGGGGTCACAATGTCTGATACAAGGCTATTACTGAATATGGTGGCCTAGTGGGGAGACATGTCATTCAGAGGTTTGTGGACATCACAGCCTGGGACTTTGGAAGGTGACATGGGGCCAGTGTCCCAGGACATATAGAGTGCAGGTTAGTACTGTGTAGGTGTGACCACAGGGACACCGCAATGTTCCTGCATGGATTGTGGCCCTGTAGTGAGTGAGAGGGTGTAATGTTAGCATTGAATCCATCCGCCAGCATGTTGCCAACATCACCTGGGTCTGTAATGTTCCTGAGTGACTGTTGAATGTGAGAGCAGATGTGGGTGTTGCCAACGACTACTGACATACCACCATAATGCCTTGTGGTACACCCCGGAAAGTGTCGCAGTAATGTTTACGTAGCTAGTCTTGGAGTATGTGATGAGGGATCCCATGGCCCTACCGAGGCTGACCAGTGAGCTACCCCACCCATGGGATTGTACACCACTGTGCAACAGCCTCCACCTGTTGTTGTACATTATGTCCATGGAACTTGGCCACCAGAGTGCCGTCTGTTATCTGGTGTGTACCATCATGGCTCTGTGTGGAATAGCATGATCCATGCAGTCGTGTACGTGCTAATGAAGTGCACTGGGGTATGTTTCAGCATTTGTATGTGCATTGTCTATCTGCACGGGTGTCATGACGTTAACAACCACTGTCATAAGACGTCTGTAGTAGGTGCTGTAGTACTCATGTACTGTGTATGCCGTGAAGGGTATGGTGCCGGGATGTGGCTAACAAGGTTGATTAGCATATGTTCAGAATCCACCAATGAGGGGATAACCCAGGTGTGGAACACCAGTCACATGTTGGTAGTGTTCATGTCAAGGTTAATGTTGGTCTTGGAGGTGGTGTGTATGGGTTGATCCAGCCGAGTGGAGGTTATGACTTATGGATGTGTCGGTACATGAGTGGCTATCCCAGTTAAGTGTGGAGTAGTGTCAGTCACATATCAGTAGTAGCTGTCTGAGCCCTACTGTCCAGTACACCAACAAATGAGGTCTGGTAACCGTGGGGTATGTTGTTGAATCTGTAGCTTGTTACAATGTGTATAGCGGTTCTGGACACAGTTAGTTGCACGTGGAGCACCTCTGATGCATTGTGCTAAGTAACTAGCCAGGATGTGTGTACAACATAGTGGGATATGGGAACACCTCAGCTGTGGGTGTGCCGGTCCAGGTATGTGCCTGAAAGGTATGGTCTGTCTATAACCTGTCATTGCAGGTGTGCTCTGCAGAGCCTAGAGGCAGGTCCCAGTCACTGCAGAGATATTGGAGTGGTGCATTATAAGGTGTGCTTTGCCTGCGTGCGTCACAGAGGAGGATGCAAGCAATGTGTCACATGACCCCATGTCTTGCTTGCCAGTTCCCGTTCTGCCGGTGACTGTTATTGGAAACTGTGCAAGACAGGCAGTATAGAAGCAGCAAGAGCCTTACATGTGATCTGTACTCCCAGGGCTGACAGGTGCAGGTCATCTGTGCCAAAGCATTGTGTTTGACCAGGTCAGTCAAAGCGGACAGATACCAGATGCCTGTGGAATGACAGCAGAAGCTTAGGCAACTGTTGAAGTGACACAGTCAGTCATTGTACAGTGGTATTGGGTCCGGATGAATGCATAATGCTCCCCAGGGCTAGGCCCACACCTTCAGGGCTACAACACTGGCGAGCTATTGCATGTCCCTGCACACTTAGTCTGTGAACTGGCATCTCAGGGCAGTCACACAAACATGGAGAATGACAGTCACATCATACCTGGTGAGGTGTGGCATGGGTGGATAGGTTATGTTGCAGAACCAGTTACCCGTCAGCAATATGTAAGCAACTATCGCCTTGTGTAGCCTGCTGTGTGGAGCTGCAGTGTGACCATCTACAGACTCACCTATGACTGGTGTGTTGTGTATGTTATAACACCCTATTGGCTGTATGTGATGGGCACACATGAGTCTGTGGGCTATACATTGGTGATGTTGTGTTCCATGATGGGGGCTGCCTCTGGTGCCTACACAGAGTATGGAGAGGTACTGCACAATTTGTCCTCGTATGTGTGGCCTGTGGTGGAGACCATGTGAGACTATGTGATGAGTGGGGTGTGTTGTGAATGTTACACATCCTCACATGACTGTCAGGTGCAGTCAGGGTTGGTGACAGCATTACCCCCAGCAGGGCTGCATAAGTGCATCCCCCACAGGCTGTAGTGTCGTATGTTGGGAGGTGAGCATTGAATGTGTACATGAGACAATTGCTCTGTTGCCACATGTATGACATATCCATCATATAGACAGGCAATAGCACTGGTACGTGACAGTTGGACATGCCTGTATATACAACCATGTCTCACAGGATATGTGCGTTACGTGTGTACAACAGCTGCTGTACCATAAGCAAGCTGGAAATTATAGGACAGCAAGTGTACCTGTGGGAAATGGTGTGGAATGGGTGCTATATTAATCAGTAGCTCATGACATGCTCACAAGTTCTGAACAAGTGCCTAGCATGACCATACAATACAGATAGGGTGTTGGATAATATCAACCCACAAGTGGTGACGACAGTCATAATGGGTGGCACCGCACTATAACCCAGCTGAGTATGGTGTGCATGTCCATGAACCATTATCACTGTAGATGTTAGCAGTACAGATGTACAAGACAGTACGGATGTTTGATTACAAATACCTTTGTATATCACAGGAGTGTTCTACCAGTGGCCTGTTGACAGACTCACAACTACAAAAGGTGCCAGAGTGACATGTGCATATCACACCAGTGCCAGCTACAGTAGAACAGGGTTAATGTGTTGTACTCCACCCTCATTGTAGCCCATACCACACAGACAAATGTTAGGCATCTGTGTATGTAAGGATGTGAATGGCCATGACCTATGAGGAATAGCTGTGTCAGTGTTGTGAACAACATACAGAATGGGCTGTGTGGGTGAGGTGTGTGACATATGTGCACATTCTGATGGATGATATCAGCATTTTCACTTCTAGGTGAACATCCCTGTACCCATTAACTACCACCTAGGCTATGGTCAACATTATGGACACTGTGTAAGGGATGGTGCTGTGCAGTACACCTCCCTGCCTTGGTGACATCTCCAGGCCCCTTGGGTAGTCATATGAGGTACCCATGTCATGACAGGGTGCCATCCATGAGCACAGAGATCATTGGACAGGCATATACAGCACTGGGGTGACCAATATTGGATCACATATCACCTTTAAGGGGTAATGGCCATGCGTGGATGGGCGATACCAGCCTTCACAATCCTCACCTCCACTATGCAGCATGCTGTCTACCTTGCATAAAGACATTTGCTACACCATGATGATGGACATGCTACATGTCCATATCCTGATCTGTAAGATATATGTCATGGACAGCCACCGTCCTAATACTAGGATCGCACATGCTGGACAGATCCCTGTGCCATACATGTGACATACTCCAGCCGAACCATGCAACCCTGTCCATCAAAGCTGCACATGTCATCCCAGTCATACATGGTGTGATGGCCGCATGGTAGATGTAGTATCAACTGTCCGGATCAGTAATGTGGCACTGATGCACCTCGCGGTGGCATACTGGCTATCTGTTACAGCTAGGAAACCTTGCCTGTACATGCTATGGTTGATAACCATCCCTGCGAATGACGTCTGACTAGTCATTGTCCCATGTCTATCACATGTGCAACACAGGCGATCCATGGCAGGATGTTGAACAGCTGTACAGTGCTGTGTAGATGTATATGGCAAAACACATACATGTACAGGTGTCCATGCGTATGTGTGCATTGTCACTGCTCAAGTCCATTAAGGCTGTGTCTGTGTTGATATGTGACATATACACAATATCAAGGTCAACAGCAGTACCATGGACACATCCAGGCATGTGCAGATAGGTAAGAACACCAGTGCAGGCAAATAGACATGCCCACATCAAGACAGCATTCACATGGAGTATGAACACTGTAATGAGGTGACACACATATATGGTGATGATATCCAATGCATAACGGATGTTACATGTGTGTGACACAAACACGTCAGTCATGTCAGTGTCATGATGATTTGCAAAGATTACTGTGCAGATGTACTAGATGTCATAGAAATGTATGTGCAGCAGTATCTCTGTACATCTCTGAAACTGTGACCTGTCACCATCATTATGTCTTACAGATAATGCCTCATACACGCCTTCCAGCGTACAGCCGCCAGGAGGATGATGTCCTCATCCCGTACCTCCATGAGAACTACGAGGTGTTGTTCAGCCATGTGCCACAGCATGCCCAGCAGCGGGACGATGTGTGGCAGGATCTACGCAGGAGGGTGAATGATGTGGGTGGCCATAACCGCACCTACCAGCAGGTGTGCAGACACTGCACGGACCTGATACGACATGCAAAACAGCGTGCCACTGCAATCGCCAGGGAACAAGGTGGAACAGGTGGTGGGCCACCAACCCAGTCCCCACTCACACACACCGAGGAGCTACTGGCCAGTCTGGGGACACCCTCAGAACAGCATCCACACATACTAGCTGCCATCGTGGAGGTGGGTGTCTCCCAACCAATTTGCCTGGAGTTGCCTGGTAAGTCAGTACTGCACATATGGCTATTATATCTCATTTAGTTGCATGTGTCACTGTACATTATGTAAAGTAACAACATATGCAAGGTATGTGGACACGCATGCTGCATACTACATACTGCAGTATGCTACCCTGTGTATGCACACATGTGCATACTATATGCTATTATACAGGTGAATGTGTTAACATGCACAGTGCACCCTGTGGCTGTCAGACAGTCAGGGATAATGTTCATACTGCTGTGTCACCCCTATACAGGTACCTCTGGCGTGCCGCACAGACATGAGTCCATTGCAGGTGAGACTGTCATCACTATCAGGCATGTTAAAGCATAGATCTATTTGCCATGTGGCCAGTTAACAGTTGCACACTTGATGTTTGTTCCAGTCACAATATACAGGTTGCATCACCCATCATTCACACAGGCCACCCATGTGCAATATATACAAATGAAATAATACACCGACTTGAAACCACAGTAGTTGTCATTGCTACATGTGTGGTCAGCTGTGCATACAACGGTGGAGGTGTTCTACAATGGAGGCATATGTAGTATGCACTGGAACAACATGTGTGGTACGCAAACAGTACCACACAGTGAGCTGTGATATGGCAGCCCACAGGTGTCACCATTGTGTTATATGCCCCTGCATTGGGTGCACACATTGTGATGTGCCATCTGATATGTCCCAGACACGTAGTGCTCTGGCTGCAATATTGTCACACTATCCCATGACCCATACCCCACATACCAGACATACAACCCATTGTCTGCATAGCCCTGTGGATGGTGACATATCTGACATCTATGGGTGTATGTCATATGGGACAACACAGACATGTGAGATAGATGGCCATCACACACATTTGGTCAACACATGTGCACACATGGCCATGGGGGATGGCCAGAGACACATAGCCATGCAGTAGATGTGATGTGTACACACCCTGTTGCACATTGTCCTCACATGGTCCAATTATAGCCTTAGCTGACTGATTATACAGTTGATGTGGTACACTGGACATCCTAAAAGCCTGTGTACAGCTAGTGGAGGTGTCACTGAAGTCTACCATATAAGATCTGTTGAACATCACAACTGTGTCATAGCATGACAGTAGTCACCTGTACAGCTTCCACAGACATTGACACCACATCAGGCCACAGATACTGTACATTTCCCTTGCTGCTGTAGGACATCACCGTTAGCTGTGCACCTCGTGTGTGTGGTACATCAATGTCATGTGGGAAATGGTGAATTGACATGTCCACTATGTGTGGACATGGTTGCCAGGCAGCTAAAACCCTGTAGTTGTTGTGCAGGGGTGTCATCTGTAGGTCCTCCACTGACCTGTCACTTGACACAGCATGGTTTGGTGTGTATACACCTCAGCATCGTGGGTCACAATCCACAGTTATGTCATGGGTATGCATGCAGTTATGGCTATGCAATGTGTACATATTATGCATTGTACAGCAATATAGATGCCTCATGATGCCATGCAATGGCACAGTGTCTGTACTTCACACTGTATAGCAATGTAGACGGCTCACACTACCCTTCCATGCTCATGCACATTTGCTAAACATGCATTCTATCTGTAGGGCATACAGACAACACCACAATGTGATGCCCATTACAATGCTGTACATGTGTCAGGACACCATTGTATCAGACATGTATGCATGTTAATGCACACGTCAGCAAATTACATGTCAAGGTCACGTCAGCCATGTGTACTGTTACCCTGTTCTGGTCCACATGGTGTATCACGGGGATGCATGCATACTACCATGATTGTGTGAACTGCTTGGCTACTGATATGACACCTGCTTGCTGTAGTGTGCACCCCAGGGAGGTATGCTTACTAACACTATTAATGTCTGAGCTGCATGCCCTCTGTCGTATCACAGGCATGCTGCATGCCATCTGTCAAATCACATGCATGGTGTGTCTGTGTGTGTCTGAGTGTGTGTGTGTGTGTGTGTGTGTGTGTGTGTGTGTGTGTGTGTGTGTGTGTGTGTGTGTATTGTAATTTAGAGTCTTTCTTTGCATTCACAGGTGATGTAGGTGCGTTACCCTCCTGTGGTCCATCTGATGTTAGTGTCCCCACAGATACTAGAAGTGATGAACATATGCATGAGGTACAGGCAGGGTTGTCAGGGGCTGAATCTGTGCCAATGGTTGCCATCCCAGCTATGTCCCCCTCTTCCCTGCACACAGTTCTGCTGCCAACACATACCGCATCACCAGTGGCCATAGAGGAAGGACAGTCAGCGTCTGTTAGCGTGGAAAAGGACCGTGTGGTGGCTACAGAAGGTGTGTCTGCACACCATGGTGTCAGTGTAATGACTGCAGATGTGCCACACAGGCATGTGGCCGGTGCTGCTCGTAGGAGGACCTCTGGCAGACATGTACCTGCAGGACAGAGCGCAGCAGCTGGTATCACCAGACGCATGTTCAAGATTGTAATGGCGGCACAGGCATGTGCTGAATGGCAGAACAGAGAAGGGCAGAGGCTGCAGAGGGCTGCTATCTGTACCCTAAATGACAACATCCAGGCATTGGCAAATGCTCAACAGCAGATTGCTGATGTTCTGGACAGGCAATTGGGTGACATGGTCACAATCCTTGACCGTGGCATGGCAATCTGCGAGTGTGAGCTGTCTGTGCTGGAACATCTGGTAGGAGTGAGGCATAGGCCACATGGACATAGGCCAGCTACACCACCTAGTGCAGGTCAACATGAGCGTGCCACCTCACATGCCCGCTCCCATAGTGCTGGCAGCAGTAGCAGTGCAGCTGGTGCTGCGTTGTCCACACCAGGACACAGCAGGCCACATGGATGTGGCCCTGGATGTTCCCAGCAGGGACACGGTTCCAGTGGACATGTATTGTCAGACAGTAGCCAAGCTGTACCTCTGTCTGGTAGTGCCCGTGCAACCCCTGGCAGGCACAGGTCACGTGGCCGTGGCTGGACACAGTGAGCTGTACAACCTGGTCTGTACAATCTGGAGCTGTCAATAATACCCCGTGTAGGCCTCACAAAAGGCAGAACTGTGTGCACACATACACGCACACAGCAAAGACATCTGTAGGGCACCACAACACCCACATGCATACTGAACAGACATGTCCAATCATATCACTGGCCCTTACCCACACACAAGATGTCATCCATTGGTGCAGCCTATGCCCCTGGCAAACATTATCACCCTGTGCATATGATGAAGCCTGTGCCGCATCCCTGTCATCCACACCATTGGTGCAGGGACATGCTCAAATGGTCTGATGCACAGGGTGTACAGAATAGTGAGAAGTGTATATTACATAAGTTGTGTAAGAATAGTGAGAGAAGTGTATATTACATTAGTTGTGTGTGAATAGTGAGAGACATGTATATTACATTAGTTGTGTACTGGTGACACGCACCAGACATACCATGTAGTACAGGTTTAGCATGCATTGTTATATATTCACAGTATGTGTCTCGGTAACAACAGTAACAGCATGTTGGTAATGATGCCCTGGTTCCCTCCTTATGGTCTACTTGCACGTGCCTACAGGTAGCACTGTTTGCAGTCTCCCATGTGTAACTGTGGAGTACTCACAGGCACATATGGCAATGTCAGCATGCTAGACGTAGCCTCAGACTGACTGTTGGAAAGTCTAACATAACACAGATGTCCACACATTTACTGATCCAGAAGCATGTGGGCAGTTTAATAGGCTACAGTGGCTAGAGACGTGACATCCATACCAGGAACATCACAGGTATGTTGACATGGTGTAGGGGTTGCACACAGCGGTCTGGCCAATGATGATGTTAGAGGCCACTTGATAGCATGAGGCCTCACTGTGTAGCAGTAATACCCTGTCACATTACAGGAACATGCTCACACTCATGGGGTCAACAACACTATAACGCACACCCCATAGTGTTGAGATGAGGACCCTTGCCTATGTGGTCATCACTGTCACAGTACTTTGAACCCACACGGCACAACACAGAGAAAGAACATGTACAGGTAGCCAGTGCGGCTGAGACTGATGGCATCAACAGGGTAGTGGACTGCATCACCATGAGGGGTTAGGGATCTTGTGTGTTCTGTATGGTAGCATAAACCCTCACTCCATGCACCAGACAGCCATACATACCTACATACAAACACACACTGTGGAGACCACAATTGTCATACACATATGGATAGCTGATGTGTGTGATACACACACCACACCTGCCAACGTCATGCTTTCCACACTGCAGTATGTAGAGATCTCTACAACAGTGTACAGGGGTGTGTAACAATTGGGATGTATTCTCCATCATATGTGGCATATATGGTCACACAAACAAACACACATGGCAGCACTGTGAATGATACACCTGCTATATGATGATACGTCTGACGGACATGCAGCAGTATTGGCCGCATTATCTGTACCAACGCTACCTTCGGCAATTGTGCTGCTATATGCACATGGGAGGATGTAAGTGCTACAGGTGTCAAGTGATGCACTGTCGGTGACACCTGACCGCTGTGTAGGTTTTATGTCTCCACCGTCAAGTAACAGTAACATAGCGTACTGTTTGCACATGTAATGGTAGGATGGCGTGTGACACACCTGTGAGCCGTCCCCGGCAAACATCCATCTACATAGGTGGATCACCACTTTATGTACACACATCCATCCATACCTGCTGTACATCCTACTGTACTGTCAGTATGTCACCATATACAGGTGTCAATGATGGGACTGCATTGCAACTGCATGTTGTAGTTAGGCACAGATTAGTTACTTACATCAGCTACTGCACATGCATGATAGCTGCATGCACACTACAGATTGTACATGTGTGTTGGTCCTACATGCCTGTCATGTAGCCATGTCTGTATGCATTGCAATTGGTGGACATGTGTGTTGACATACATAACACATGGACTGTTGTATGATATGATGGGTGTCATGGGTAACTAGTACAGAGGGAATGTGTCCTCAGTCAACATTGCTGCCTCATGTACTGTTAGCATTCAACAGCCATGGACCCACCTTCCATTTGCATGTGTATGATTGCTGTAGCCACTTGTCTGCACGGAGGACAGCAAAAGCTATGCTATGTACATAAGTGTTGTGTGTGTGGTCCATGCACATATCCACTGCAATTACATGTATGACATAGCCAAACATGTGTGTTCGTTGGTGTACAGCGACAGTCATCTGTCACAGCTGTGTAATATTCAGGGCCCCTGGTATGTGTAGAGCCAACCTGGTTATGTACAGTGGTATCATTGCAATGCATAACACATGATGGAACCCTGTCGGTACATGTTTAGTCTGCACAGTTGATGTAGACCTATGTACAGTGCACTGGTCATGAGTCACATGGTGTTGTGTTACTGTATGGCTGTGTATTGCTGGTCCAATGACATGGTGATGTCAGAGGGCTACATTGTAGGTTGTGGTGTGTACCTCTGTGATATGCACCTGAGACATCTGTGATAGCTCCTGAGTGTGTACTGGTCAATACATGTGAGTGGCCTTCATGTACGTGGGGACAATATTACCAAACTGTGCCCTTCCATGTTTAGAATCCGTGTGCATGCAAGACGGCCCTTTGCAACTGCTAAGTGTGTGAGCATGCCCAGTACGCCATTGTGTAGATGGACACACAGTACATTCCAAACTGCACACTTCCATGTTTAGAATCCGTGTGCATGCAAGACGGCCCTTTGCAACTACTAAGTGTGTGAGCATGCCCAGTACGCCATTGTGTAGATGGACACATAGTACATTCCAAACAGACATGTGATACTAAGCTTGTGGAAATGGCCATTGACATCCTGTATAGCGATGGTGGTCATCCAGGCAATAGATGTCCATTTTCAATATCACGATAGATGCCTACATTGAACACACTGGTTGCTGTCTTGAAGGGTGTACTGTCTGTGGCGCATCCCATATCTATGTAGTGTTGTTGTAGTGCTCCGTAGATATTTGGTTGCCCCGATCACACCACTGGCGTGTGTTTGTCTACATCTACCTTGGGACAGTAATATGCTTTCAGTCTGCTCACTCTCTATACATTCCCTATCGGCGTCCTTGCCTTTGCGGATGATGTCACCCACCTAAAAGTATGCCTCTGGGAGTGCTGTGCTCAGTAATCTTGGTAGCGCATTCTGTAAATGCATAATGTTGTAGTGTTATAAGGTAGATAGGTGTATGTCCGACTCCCAACCCTGTCAAGTGTGTGTGTGTGTGTGTGTGTGTGTGTGTGTGTGTGTGTGTGTGTGTGTGTGTGTGTGTGTGTGTGTGTGTGTGTGTTTCCAGCTGCCTGGGGACACAGTAATGCTTTTAGATGCCTCACACCACATACATTCCCTATCGGCATCTTTGCCTTTGCGGATGATGTCACCCACCTAAAAGTATGCCTCTGGGAGTGCTGTGTACAGTAATCTCAGTAGCGCATTCTGTAAATGCATCATGCTGTAGTGTGTTAGGGTAGTTAGGTGTATGTTAGACTCCTAGCCCTGCCAAGTGTGTGTGTGTGTGTGTGTGTGTGTGTGTGTGTGTGTGTGTGTGTGTGTGTGTGTGTGTGTGTGTTTGCGCGCATGCTCCCATTTGCCTGGGGACGCAGTCTTGCTTTTAGAAGCCGCACACCACAGCAGTTTGCTACTGACGTCTTTGCCTTTGCAGATGATGACACACATCTAGATGACTGCCTCTGGGACTGCTGTGCTTAGTAATCTCGGTAGCGCGTTCTGTAAATGCGTCATGCTGTAGTGTGTTAGGGTAGTTAGGTGTATGTTCGAATCCCAGCCCTGCCAAGTGTGTGTGTGTGTGTGTGTGTGTGTGTGTGTGTGTGTGTGTGTGTGTTTTCGCACGCATGCTCCCATCCGCCTGGGGATGCAGTCTTGCTTTTAGACACCACACACCACAGCAGTTTGCTACTGACGTCTTTGCCTTTGCGGATAATGACACGCACCTAGATAACTGCCTCTTGGACTGCTGTGCTTAGTAATCTCGGTAGAGCATTCTGTAAATGCATCATGCTGTAGTGTGTTAGGGTAGTTAGGTGTATGTTCGACTCCCAGCCCTGCAAAGTATGTGTGTGTGTGTGTGTGTGTGTGTGTGTGTGTGTGTGTGTGTGTGTGTGTGTGTGTGTGTGTGTTCGCACGCATGCTCCCATCCATCTGGGGATGCAGTCTTGCTTTTAGACGCCGCACACCACAGCAGTTTGCTACCGACATCTTTGCCTTTGCGGATGATGACATGCACCTAGATGACTGCCTCTGGGACTACTGTGCTTAGTAATCTCTGTAGCGCATTCTGTAAATGCGTCATGCTGTAGTGTGTTAGGGTAGTTAGGTGTATGTTCAACTCCCAGCCCTGCCAAGTGTGTGTGTGTGTGTGTGTGTGTGTGTGTGTGTGTGTGTGTGTGTGTGTGTGTGTGTGTGTGTGTGTATGTATATATCTATATATATATATATATATATATATATATATATATATATATATATATATATATAGATATATAGATATATATATATATATATATATATATATATATATATATATATATATATATATATATATATATATATATATGTATATATATATATATATATATATATATATATATATATATATATATATATATATATATATATATATATATATATAATGTATATTGTATATAGATATGTATGTTGGGATTATCACTCTTGACTCTGCTGCATTGTCTGTACGTGAGCACCATGGATGTATGTACATCTGCTATGGCTCTGTGATAGTGCATATACTGTGTGCTGTAGTGATCATGAGTTATACATGTGTAGTGACCGGTTTTTGTGTTGCTGGGTATTACACAGGTATTGGAAACAATGTTAGTGCAGCACCTTTGACTGGTCGTATGCAGATCTTGGCAACAGTCAGCAGTGGTTATTACATTGGAGTGTGAGTATGGCTCATATCCGTCTGTAGTAACTGTCAATTCTATGCACCTCAGGTTAACATTACAGAAGCACGTTTATCCACAGGTTGTGGTACAGATCCCAGGACTCTATGTGTAGACATTGACAGGTGCAGGACTGAGTTGTGTTGGATGCATGGAGGGGTGTTCATGGCCAGTAATGGAGATCTCTACAGCCTAGCAGGTATGGTATGTGACTGTCCCACAACCTCCGGTATATGGCTGACACATGCTGTACCTGTGTATATGCAGACACACACACTTACCACAAACAGCTATGGCTATCACATACACACACCCATTGCACCACCATTGGGGCATGCAATAACCGTTGTCCCTCACACACACACACCTATGTGTACATTGGATGGCTCTATGACAGCTCTGGACATGTTAACACCACACCCTGTGCATATGATGTCACCTGTGCCACCACCTGTGATGTGTAACATTGATGCAGGATCTGATTAACCTGGTGCTGCTGCACATGGTGTCTTTATTCCACTGTATTGATGTTAGCATGCTGTTACTTCCAGGTGTACTTCAGCAGGCATGATGCATTGCAGCTATGACCATCACTGTAGCATAGTTTACAGCACTGTTACTTCTGATGATGTAGTCTCCATCCATGTGCCATTTCACTGATGTGTGTCGTATTGGCAGCATGTGTGTCTGTGTGTGCAGTACGTGTGTGATGTGTGTAGTACACATGTATACATGCTTACAAACAAATACACGATATTACACGGGCTTCACCATTCGTACACTAGCTTACTCGTTCTTCCACAGCCGCACACAGGCTAACACGCGCGCACACTTGCTTACTCGAGCTTACTGGTGCACACGGGTGCAGACACACTGTGGGCAGGTTTGCAGGTCACATCGGTGGTATCCATGGTGTACGCCATCAGTCTCCTGACGTTCCCTAGGATAGCTCACGACACGTCTCTTCCACTGAGTACTGACAGCACATATGTGACACTGCTCCAGTGAGGTTACAGTGTTTTGTACATACACACCCATGTTGTCACCTATCTTCTACTCTAATAGTCCCCTTAACCTACACTACACTGTAGAGGCTTGTCCCATATGGCATGACATGTTGTGATTCACTATCCTCAGCCTCACTTGCCTCACATTGCCTACAAATGCTTCGTTACATCTCTGACAGAGCACTTCCACACATAAGTACTAGTACATAGTAGCCATGTTGTCTCCAGCTTGCCATTCATCTGCATGGCATACTAACATCTACCTAAACCTACATTTTGTATGTATATTATCCATATGTCTTGTTTTGAAGCGCAGGGATCGGGGGAGGACAACTACTGGTTCATTGATATCCAATGGACAAAGCCGCCACTGGCCTTGGACTTGGACATTGCCATGCTTCTTTGACTGTATTCATACTGTATTTGCAGCTGTCATTGCTCCGTTTAGCAACGTGCAAAACGTTAGTTGCATAACATCCGGGTACATTTCTGCACATAACTCTGCTCTTGCACAGACAGCTTACTGTTTCATGTATCGCGTAATTATGTAGGGTTACCACCTGCCCCACTTTGCGAGGGACAGTCCCTCTTTGGGTAGTTGTGTCCTGCAAACAATTTGAGAAAAGTGGCAAATGTCCTGAGAGTTTAGGACAAAATTATTTTCTATATTTTATGTCATAGTTGCATAAAACAGTTATTCTGTATCTGAAACACCTAAATGTTATAAGAAACAGAATAAGGAACTAAAATGCTACAAGAATAGACTTTTATTCAGGCAAAGAACTGAAGTTCTGTCCTTTGTACTGGCTGTGGGTATGTTTTGCCCTGCAAAATCTGATGTTTGTAGCACAAATGTCCCACTTTGGGCATTTGGAAAGGTGGCAATCCTATCATTACTTAATTTGCATAGCTTACACATACAAATGGGGTATGCTGCAAATCCCAACATTGTCCGTGCAATGTTCGTGTTACGGGCGGTCTTGCACGCCCCTGCAGGTGTTTGCTGAATAGCCTGGCAGTCATCTTTCCTTGCTGTACTCTCACTCAATCCATACACGCCGGAGGCTTCATGTATCATGGCCTAGGCTTTGCTGTGTGCTATGTCTATTTGTGGTGTATGCATGGCTGTGGGTATGTCCCACTGTCATCATTAGTAAAGGTGACACCCTATAGGTACTTCCTGTAGACTGCTGTGTCATTTGACATGTCAGCACATATCTGCGGATGAACTTCCTACTGCAGCGCTTTTCATACCTTCTGAGTTATCTTGCATTCAATAATGCTGTTTCCTCAGACATGTATCTGTTTCAGATCATACCTATCAACCTCCTAGTGCAAAACATCTGTACAAAGCCTAACATGATGGGGGGACAGATAGGGGCAGATTCTACATATTGCTCTTACAAATGTAGATAGTTGACAGTATTATAGGTTTTGCATTAGTATGACCTTTCTGAGGGATTTGGGGTCTTAAACACATATGTTTATCATTATTTAATGACGTCAGTTCTCAGGTATTTGGCAGACAGGTACAGATTGTGAGAGGAACACACCACACATATGAGGCATACATCTGCACATTCATACAGTTGCGAGGTATGTTTCTGATACTGGACATCAATTTCCTTACGCCAATACACACAATACATGGTACCATCACAGGCCAGTTACCATTACATTCCTATTGCAGGACACACCCACCCACTAGGTTATATTCCTCACACAGGCCAACAGGTGCTTATCCACACTAATTATTCCATCATGTTCCTTATGTGTACGCCAGTATTCGCGCTTTCCGTCAGTGGCAGAGCTCACGTGCAGTATGGGGACTGGACACTGTATCGGTGACACTGCATGACACCCTGAGGGACACATGTCTTTTGAGTCTATTAACCTTCCACATTGACTTTCACAGGCCATACATTGTAATTCACATTTGTGGACAAACATGCTTATGACTTGTACATGTTTTGTCATTTGTCCTGATGTCTTTCTTCTCACCTGTCCACCTAGTATCACTAGTTCTGTAAATTTCATTAGGACAGGTTACCTTCATACCTCTCACCTGTACACATTATGGGTATATGCCCTGGGGTTTGACCTATGATTCTGTTACATTTGTCATGATAATGTGCCTTTCTGGTAGATTGCTGGCAAGCCATGACGGACTGTGCGGTTAGGTAATCATGACTAACATTTCTATTTCATGATTACTAACTCTCATAACATCCGTATTCCTGACTACATAATTATTCTATCAACGGTCTGACTTTGTCTGAGGTATATTTAATATAGTCCCTATCTGTCTGTCGTGTACTATGCCTTAGTCCAGCTGTCTTATTCTGACATTCTGGCAGGTATGGTTGCCATCTTGGTCGTACGCATGTCCATCCATGATAATCACCTACATGACACTGATATAGGTCCCTACGTCTTCCCCCAATGGTTTACACAATATCCAGTAGATGGGTTGTACCTTTTTGGAGAATGTAGGTGTGTCCTATACCCACATAGGTATATTGATCACTCCCATGGGGTGCACCTAATAGATCTGTGCCAACCAACACCTTGGCCCAATTCTGCATACCCATGATTCCCATACCTGACACACCTCCACAGTACCCATTAGACATGTTTAATGTGAGTGATAATAAAGTGTGAGGACACTTCCGAGCACTCCCCACTCTGCGGATATCAGCTCATACATCATACATTCAATCGACCCATGTGTTATTACCCTTGCACCTGCTACTGTTGCATATACACCTATATCGTAGTTGCAGGTGTGACTTCTTTTGCATCAATGACGGTTGGCACTTCATATAGGATCAATTTTTGGGGTCCTGCAAAGGACACCTATATTCATGTTTAACGTGTAGAACTTGCAGGCCCTGTCACACTGGTACTTTCCGGGCAATGGTTTGGAAACCATCGGTGTATTCTCCTTTCATGCATGTCTGTCTGTCTATCCATATTAGCTATACCGTGACCTATTTATGTACATGTGTTATATGTACAGGGACATATGTTTGTTGTGTATATATCTATTCATGTATCGTGTGTGTATAGATTTATATATGTACATATATACATATGTCTGTACATTCCTCATCTCGTAATTTGCTTTGTATTATGTCTGCGGATATATATGTGTATATATATCTCCATATCATACCTTTCAACTGTACAGATTTCCGCTGCATGTACAGCTGTTTGCCTCTTATCTTTGGTCCATTTTTCATAACCTTGTGTCTATCTGGCAAGTTAGTGGCATATCATTAAAGACTGACATTGGTAAATAATGACAAACATTTCAGGTTACGACTTCATACCCTTCAGAGAATCCATGCTAGTGACACACCTGTTATTCTATCCACTTTCTATGTTTGTTAGAGCAATATCTGGGGATTGTCCCTATTTGTACCAGTTATTGTCATGGCTTTGTCCGGTTTCGTACTTTACAGGTTTAACAGGTATGAGCCATGTACATAGAACGTGGGGAAAACACCATTCATTTTCTATTCTGTGAGCGGATTACACATGCGCAGGCGCACTTGCATATCCTTATTGTGGGTTACATGTGTTTCATAGATAATTTTGCTTCCGTGAACTTTCATAATTCTGACCGTAACAGTTACATATCTGTATTCCAGTTTATGGACTACTGCAAAACACACGTTCACCTTTACATATTTAAATGTGTGTACTACACGAACGCTTTCATTACACTTTCAAGTTATATGTGCAGTGGTCGTAGGTCAACCAGGACTGCATTCACATTGGCCGGATACCGGAACCACTATTCTATTGGTGTTCTCCTTCACTGATATGCATACCCATAGTACTTAGCTACATCAACATATGCCTCACCGCTTCCATTCTCCTGCTGGCAAAAAGGTGGTACTACATATTACACATTCCCTATTGCCTACTGCTGTGGACTCCGGCTACATTGTTAATCACTCCGAGGATATGCAGAAGACCAAGGCATATAGTCCAGCCACATACAGGTCTTTGATTGTCAGGGTGTTCATGTAGTGATCTGGGTTTAGGTTTGTCCACCTGGTGAACGGAACTTCCCTGGCCGAGGTCAAATGTCAGATGAAGCATATGGACAGGGATTATCTCCCTATTTTGAAGTTTTACCTGTGTTTATAGACACAGGTATTTGGGCACCTGTCAGCAGCTTATTCTGTTGGCATTACATATTATGGGTGAGGCTGTTATAGTCCATAATCCATGGTGAGGGGTGTTCCCATTCACATTTGACTATTACCTGTATACAGTCATATGGGGATTATTATTTTTGCACATGAAGTGACTACAGGTATGCAGTTGTACATTACACAAGTGTACATTACACAAGTGTGAAGGGCTGTTCCTGTAAATATGTATGGACCGAACCTGTGCAAAACCTACATGATGGGGGGACAATTAGGGACATATTTTAACGATTGCTCTTACAAGCTTAGAACATTGATAGAATGCTAGGTTTTGCATTAGCATGACTTTTCTGGAAGTTGTGGAGTCTTATACTCAGGATATTTCTCATTATTTAGTGACATCAATCCTCAGCTATTTACCACACTGGTGCAGATTGTCAGAGGCACACACCAACACTATGGGGCGAACCTGTGGTCATTCTTTTGGTTGCCACCTTTTCGACTGTCCAAAGTGGGACATGTTCTGTAGAGATGTCAGATTTTCCAGGACAAAACATATCTACAGCTGTGCATAGTATTGAACCTTAACCTTTTTTGTACATATAATAGCTTATTCTAGTAACATTTGAATTGCTTATGCTACTTCACATAACATATTGAGGATTCATGTATAAAATAACCGTTTTATGTGACTTTTAAAGTAAATTAGGAAATAAACTCTCAGGACATTTGCTAGGTCTTGATTTTTTTCACAGGACACAACTGCCTACAGAGGGATTGTTACTCGCAAAGTGGGACAGGTGGTGACCCTATTCATTCTGCGAATATCTGGACAGTTGAGTGGTATGGCACGGACCTCTGTAATATGCTGTTGTGTTCTGGCATGGCAGTAGCTCAGCATTAAAGACTGCAGTCGGAACGTGCTGACAGATAGTTGGGTTTCAGACTTCATACTCCAGACATTAATGCCAGTATGCAAACTGTTATTCTATCAAATTTTATGTTTCTAAGAGATATGTTTACAGATTGTCCCTGATTTTGGACCTTTGTCTCACTTATATTCACGGCTCTGTCCAGATATCTTGCTCACACAGGTTGACAGGTATGGTCAGTCATGACTGCACACAGTCAGTGTCCCTCACACTTGATCAGGGTTGACCTGTTTATGTAGTGTCTTCCTCGCCCTCATGCTGTTTTCCACTTTGCAAATGTGTTCATTATATTCTCCCTCCTATTCGTGTCTGGACACGTGCATCACGGGAAGGTATTTTATCCTGGGTGGTAGGTTATGCATGCCCACTTAGGGCTGGACAGTGTCATGGACCTCCACTGCACATTCTGACTTGTGTCCAGATATCTACTGGATTGGACATCATGTCATCATACCCATTCTACTATTTACACAAGTTGTTCATCCCATGAGGGATATCCCAAAAATTGGTCAAAACCAAAACAAGTTAGATAACGAAGATTTTTGTGGCTGCACGAAAACGTGCAGGGGGTTTTACCTGCAGGGGATACATGGTTTGCAATCCTGACACTGCCTAGGGTGACAATACCTACTACATATGCGTAGGGGTCACTGTGTGTAGCTGTTTCTGCAACAAATCAGTGGACCAAGTATAGCTGGATTTGTTGGACGTTCTGGTATGGTGGCAGGTTGTGTGTTGTGGAGGGTATGCTGGGTAGGCTATTATGCATCCAGGTGTGTTGCGTTTGTTATGGCCAGTTCCATCAGGACCCATCTGTGGGTATGTGACGGTGCCATATCTATACATTTGTCTCGCATATTTCCATATTCATATGTTTGTGGGATTGTGTTCTACACTATGGCCTGTCTGCTTGTCTTGCAGCTGTTTCTACATGAGGTTGTGTTTCTTTCCACTCCTCATACACCTCCAGTTCACCTTTTCTGCATACGACAAAAGTATCGCCTTTGAGGAATTTACCATTAAACACACACCCGAATTACTCACACCCCATAGAGCACTACTTTGGTTGTTGGCCCATGACACGGCCAGAGTTACACATTGACTACCCTACATGTGTCGGGTACCTTTATGGTTGTGTGGACTACCCTGCCATGTTTGCTTTCCACATGCTATACCTCACGCACATAGGTACACGCCCTTACTTCACTTTCATTACTTGGTTGGTGTATCCGGGTACTACCCGTTCAACTGTGTCACATACACATTTGGATTATACAGCTGACTTCCGGAGTTTGCCAGCCTGTTCTACTCATTGGTAGGATGGCACCTTTTCCTATGTCCAAGCTATTCCTTACACATGTCCGACCATTGTGAACATTGCCTCCACACAGTCAACGGTTGTGTTTCCACCTTTTCAATTGGCCACAGTGTGACATAGGGTTACCACCTGTCCCACTTTGTGAGGGACAGTCCCTCTTTGGGCAGTTGTGTCCTGACATGTAATTGTCAACATGGCAAATGTCCTGAGATTTTAGGACAAACATATTTCTTATATTTTATGTGATTGTTGCATTAAGCAGTTAATTCTGTATCTGAAATACCTGACTGTTATGAGAAACAGAATAAGCAACTAAAATGCTACAGGAATACGCTTTTCTGTAGGCAAAACAGTTATGTTCTGTCCTTTGTACTGGCCGTGGGTATGTGTTGGCCTGTACAGTCTGATATCTGTACCAAACATGTCCTACTTTGGCCATTTGTAAGGGTGGCAACCCTACTGTGACAGTTGCGGTGAACACAGCATATTTTACAGGCCGACACATACCCACGGTCAGTTCGGCAGATAGAACTTACAATTCTTGCCTATATCTAAGCTTATTCTTGTAGCATTTTGGTATATTATTCTGTTTGTTATGACATTTATGTATTATACGTCCAGTGAAATATGTTTAATGCAACTATTGCATGACATCTATGGAGGAATTATGTCCTATATTCTCTGGACATTTGCCAGTTTTACATGTTTGTGTCAGGACACATCTGCCCACAGAGGGACTGTCGCTCGCAAAGTGGGACAGGTGGTAATCTTGGTCGACGGTATGGATCATACTGTTCCTTTCGGCCTACATGTGTCCGTGTTGTTATGGCTCGTTTATATGTTCCATCTGTTTCATTTACATGCATATGCTATTTCCTATAACATTTGGTATGTGAAATACGGACATACCTTTTGTATGTGACTATTACATGGCTTGTGGGATATGATTCAGACATATGGTCACTACCTATATCTACATTTCTCCTCGTGTATTTTGTTATGGACACATCTGCACAGCTATGTTCCCTCCCTCAAATTATGGGTCGGCTGGTGACCCTCTCCGTTGGACTGGACGTACCTACTGGTGGTGCGCTAATATCTGATACATTTCACTTCCACATGGTATAGCTATCAACACTACGTTGGACTACAGGCACACACTTTTCCTGTCATTTGTTCATGGGTAGGGACCCGTTATTCCCTACTGTGCATTTGTGTTTGACTCTTCATTATGTGTGCGCAGGGACTCTGCTTTGCATACGTTTCAGTCTCCACGGACACTGAGAGGTATGATTACTATTGCTGGCGGAATATAATATTCAGCAGTTTAGGTTGCTCCTCGAAAGCCGACGTTGACACGCCTCCCTGCGCAACTTCGATACACCCCTTGCACTCGTGCACATTTCCTATGCATGTGGCTGTGGCAGCTGCGTGCCTTCATTAATATGCATATGGTGCATCTACTCCACATCTACGCTGCACAGCTGGCGCAAGCCTTACGCCGGACTTGCGCCGAGCTTCATGAATCCGGGGGTTAGTCTTTTCAACATACTATGATGATGCGTTTAAAACTTTTTATGTCTAAACCTGTTAGCAATAGTTCTCCCTGTAAACAACAATTAGTTGAATGCACACTAGCAGCACAATTGGCCAGTGTTAAAGAAATAAGCCATGCATCAGTTTTAGCGTATCCCACTTTGGCTCATAAAATAGGTGGCTATGTAACAAGCCATGCATCAATTTTAATCCTATCACAGTTTGGCTCATACATAACAAGCTATGCTTCTGTTTCATAACAAAATTCATATATTTTCAGCAAAGCTTTTTGATGGCTCTCAGGAAAACATTGAATACATCTAACAATATTTGCTTAGTTAATAAAACTTAAACAAGTATATCTGCCATTCGCAAGAGTGAAAGAAACACATTTCTATACTTTCCATATTGACTAAATGACTGGGCAGATTGCATGTAAATATCTGACTTTATGCTATAAAATGAAAATAAAGGTTTTTTATCATGTTGTCAGAGTCTTAAAGATGAACAGATTCTATGCAGTTCTTTAGTTTGTATTAAAAGTGCTTAAGGAAACCCATTCAGGCCTGTAACTCCAAACAGTTTTGCTTTCTTGCTTAAACTTAGTGTACATCAGTTACAGTGAAAGTGCTTTCAACACATTTAATATATACAACGAAAAGGAAAATGGATTTACATGACAACCTGTATATGCTAGAGTACAGGACATGCAAGCACCTGTCAGGCAAAACCTCTGGAAGACAGGAAAGATCTGCACTTGAATAAATCTGTCAACAAGTTATATGAGAAAGTGAAGGTAGTGGATCATTTAAATAAAAGGTAATGAAGATAATCAATTCAATAAAATCATTGTGCAATGAGAAATGTGACTAGATATATTGTTGCCTTTAGCAGAACTGAGTGATATGATGCTATGTGTTTTAAAAGTACCTCATTGTGTAAACTGCATAATGTTATGTTGTCTTCCTTCCATAAGATCAAAGACGACATTGAAAACACACGTATCTACAGAACTAAAGGAAACTGAATGTGTGTGAAATAAAATTATGCAAATTCACTTTTTCAGCAATATTACTATTTTCCCTGATGCCCTAGCCAAATTTCTCCTAGAAGTAGAAATACCACTTCATGTCTCCACTGAAAAAAGGCTAGCAGCCTAAGTGGCTCTAACCCAGTTAACAAAAGATAAATAAATAAAAAAATAAAAATAAATAAATATTGCATGTGTGACTGTCAAATAACACTGTATTCAGAACTGTATTTCTCCTTTACTCATATTATATATAAGTATTTGGTTTCTTCCATTTGGTACTCAAACAAATTTGTATTCATCTCTGGTTTTGACTAGGAGGAATGAGCAGGATTATAATATTGACAGCTGTACTGCTGTGTCTTCAAGTGATACAACACTTCCTTATGCTTGAATGGGAAAGTAGTGTGAGAAGAGGGTTGTGAAGTATAAGGTTATGTATAGCTAATGGTTTGAAACAACAGATCTATGCGTGTGGCTATATGTGTGTTTTGTGTGTGTGTGTGTGTGTGTGTGTGTGTGTGTGTGTGTGTGTGTGTGTGTGTGTGTGTGTGTGTGTGTGTGTGTGTGTGTGTGTGTGTGTGTGTGTGTTTGTATTTTTTCCTCATCAATTCTTTTGTACTGCAAGGAGAACATAAAAACAAACACTATAACCCATAGTAAGGTATGTATGTATGTCTTTTGGCTTATCCTGGTTAGGGGTCGCCACAGCGGAACTCTGGTCCCCTAATGATTGGCAGTTGATTTTTAAGGTGCCGAGTTGCCAGCTTGACACCCAGCCTTCAAAGAAGGCACACCCATTCATGCATGCACCTACCTGCATGTCTTTAGATGTCATTTGACCATGGAGAGGACATTCAGACTCCAAACAGAAGGCGCTGCAGCTGAGAATCGAACAGGAGAACCTCTTGCTGTGAGGCAACAATGTTAACCGTTGCACCACCATGGCCCTATACATGAATATTTTGGACTACTGCAGTGTTTAGTAAAAGTCATTAACAGTTGTATTAAACAGTTTGCAGCCCAGGTGGAAACTTTTATATTTTCTTTGATTTCACTGTCTCAAAACATATAGTATGTTTTTTCTTACTGTGAACTTCATGTTTTTTATTTTTTCAGAACAAGAACAATTTTTGTTTAACAAGAAAAAAATATAACTCACACATTAAAATTGCAATAGTAATAAAATGTAGACGGAAGACAGTCCATTCTTAAAACGTTGTCATTAATTAACTTTGCATAATTAAGTAAATGAATACCACCTTGTTCCAATTCACTTCATAACTCTTCCAGAATTTAAAAATTGTAGAAAAGAGTGATACAACAGTAATTCTAATAGCAATCTAGAGATTCTTAGGAATCATATCTTTAACCTTTGCCATCTCTACTAACCAAAAAGAGCAAATAGTAGTATAGGGTAAAATAATTTGGGATGCCAAACAAATCAAATGTTAGAACTTTCTCCAAATAGGCTTAATGAGCAGCCATAACCAGATCATATGAAAACAATCTGCATCACTAGAAATGCACTGCTAGCATGATGAGTATAACAATTGTTTCCTCCTCAATAACCTAACAGGGAATTACTGTCATATTTGAATCATTTTAGATAATGTAAAGGACATTGGATATGGTAATCTGGAATTATGAAACCTCAGAAACAACTCCATCCAGACATCTTCTGTGAGTGCCATTTGGAGTTCAGATAAGCAAGCAATTATATAAAATAAAGAATGCGTAAGACATTTATGTGAATTCACCAATCTCACTTGATCAAAAGAGGGTGATACCAATGCCTTAAAAATCACATTGTCCTGTGAAATGCCTAACTTCCCTGCAGTCCAGTCCTTAACCTCTGAGTGTGCTAATGAAGAGATCAGTAAATATTGTCAACAGAATAAATTGTCGTTACTATAATGATGAATGAATCACTTCGGCCAAAAATCCTTAACAAAGATAATATCTGCCTTAAGCCAATCCACTCAGATAAGCAGCTTTCTATTAGTAAGAAAATTTTAGCTAAATCAAATTTTATTTCCTTTTAACAAATCCAATTCTGAGATAAGACAATGTACTGAAAATCAGCAGATCTCTAGATTATCAGGGTTCTGGACCCTGTTTGAATCCCTAACCCTAGGTAACAAACAGAACAATTTCAAAATGTATGGCTCGACCTAAAACCAAACTGGTCTAGGAATATTCCTGGCCCTTAAAATCTGACAACAAAGAGATGCTCTAGCATATAGCTTTAAATTAGGAATCCCAAGTCCATCCAAATATTTGGGTAATGATAGCTTTCTTCAACTAATCCTGGTATTTGATTTCTCCCATAAAAACTGAAAAATAGGTTTATAAACAATTAAAATAGATAAGGCAACTGTGGAACCATACGACTGATCAGTCATATGCAAAACCATTGGCAAGACTTGTCATGGAACTATTCGATCAGGACATAGAGAACCTCCAAACACTGCACTGATCTCAGTTTGTATTTGCCAAGGGCAGGTTATGCTTACTCACCCTGGTGCATTTATTTTGAAAAGGTCACTGACACAATTGATGAAGGCAAAATGGTTCACACCACATACCCTGACCTGGTCAAAGTTTTTGACACAATTTCCCACTGAGGCATACTAAAAAACCTAAATAAACTGGGAATAAAACCCTATGTCATCTGCTTGATTGCTAATTGGTTCACAGATAGGACACTGGAAATCAAAATTGAGTAAGTTACCTCCACAAAGAGATCAGTCACCTAGGTTCTGTGCTGGGACTGCTCCTGTTTGACATCTACTTTTCTGAAGTAAAAGCCAATACCAAAGAGCTGTGGCTGATTAAGTTTGCAGATGACTGCAGGATAGGATTGGTCATTAAATCCTCAAATGACTTATCCATCCAGCAGGATGGTTTGCCCCAAATAAATAACTGGAGCCCAAATCATGGACTTAAACTAAATGCCAAAACTGCATTATTATGTCCTTTTGGAAGTTATCTGTCCCAGGAAATTATTACATTAACAATACACCCCTAAGCGTTAACCCAGTTGTTTGGGATTTGGGAACTTATGTGGACAGTGACCTAATATTTGAACAACATATGTCTATTGTAAGAAAGTCATTCGATATTACATAGCTTATAAACAAAGAGATTTTGTCTAGATCTAGGAATGTTATTGTCCCCCTTTAGTCAGCCCTCATTAGGCCATACATTGAATACAATGCCCCATTTAACATGTATCTGTTCACACACATGCAATGACTGAAACACCCACAGAGATACCTTACTAAAAGGATACAAGGTACAAACAACATGTCCTATATGGACCGACTCAAAGCCCTGCCATCATACTCAGTATCCAACAGATTGCTAAAAACTGACTTGTGTCTGGCATATAGGGCATCCTCCAAATCAATACTGATGAATTTATTACAGATCAGCCAGTCAACTGGCATCAGCAATACTTGGTATAGGGATCTAAACCTCTTCTGCACTACCAAAAGCATGGTTTGGAGGGGCAGGTTTGTCTGGCAGAGAATACTGCTGCACTGGAACAGACTCCCCATCCAAATAAAATGAAGTTCACCTCTGTCCATATTCAAACACAACTTTGATCTACGAATAGAAACAGAAAATTTACCCCAGGACTGCCTCCATACTACTAATGGATAGAGGTGGCTCCTAAATGCTTTATCCCATGCACGGGTCCCTTTGAATTGTCTATCATATGATCCCAATCATTCTCGTTAGGGATAATATATAATTATTGACCATGAGATGGGTTACACCAATCTCTAATCAAATGGGTTAGGTTAATTTCAGCACAGAAAGGGAACTTGCCTAGACTTAAAATGGCCCTTCCCATTTAGTCTGCACCACATGTGGTAAATGCCTAAAGAAGAACAATATTGTAGGAAGTAACCTCATTTTATCAGTTCGCACTTTCTGCAGAAAAGGAGATTCAAATAATGCCAGCAAAGAAATTTTCCTTTAATCTCAAAGTATAATTCTTTAAAGTTTAAATCAAACATATGATGAAATGGAAAAGTCATTTGAATACCCTGATATGCAAATTTTGTAAAAATCTTAACCCCTGTAACTGAGACAGCAGAGCCAAAAGCCTTTAGATAGACATTATTGAGGGAAAATAAAGATGTCTTAGCTCTATTAATCTGAAGACCAGAAAGGAGTGCAAATTTAACTAAAAAAAAGAAGTTTAGGTACTGTTTTGATGGATTCTCTAATCTTAACTATCCCATAATCTGAAAACCATGCTGAGAGAATCAGTGGGCCATATTCTAGGCAAATAGCACATTCTGATGCTTCATTTTCAAATATAGATATATATATATATATATATATATATATATAACAAATGTTTCTGTAACCATTACAAGGATATGGTACATCCTTGTCTCATTGCCCTCCACAATCTATTTTCTGAAAGAAGTGCTTTTATAAAAACATAGAACTTGGGAGAACAGTACAGTAACTTAATTTTGTTTACAAATGACAGTGTGTGTGTGTGTGTGTGTGGGGGGGGGGGTTATATGCTGTTGAAGTTCTCCACAAAAAGTGTCATCCCACTGAGTCAAAGGCAGATGAAAATTCATATAAGAGAACCACTCTGGGGTCAGACTGAAGAACACTTTACTGTAGTAGATTCAACCTTAATCAAACCAAATTCTGACATTCCAGCCTACCCTTTAGAAGCCTTTTTGTCAATCCCTAATTAATTTATTCAAAAAATTTTCTAGCTAAAAAGATACGTTTTTAGCAAATATTTTTTTTTATCAAGAATTAGTGCAAGAGGTCAATATGACCTCTTGATCAGTATAGACTTTGCCTGGTTTAGGAAGATAAATTACCTTTGCTTCATTCACAAAAGATGGAAGCTGTTGTGAATTCTCCATTTACAAAAACAATGCCTATTGCAAAGGGGCTGAATGTTTCTTATACTTTTTATATCATTCAGCGATAAGCCCATCCATACCCAGTACTTCCATTCCAGCAAGCATTCAATAGTCCCATGCACCTCTGCTAAAGAATTTTTTTGTTTGTTTTATAGTATTAATCCCCCTTCATTTGAAAGGTGAGGCAAAGTAGATGGCAAATGTTAGAGATGCAATGGGAAACAATAAGGGAAATGAGAGCATATGTTTAGGGATTGTAATCAGTCGGTATAAACGTTAAAAATTCCCTAGGGAGTACTTTGTCAGAAATATCGGGTGAGCAAATGGGTGTAACTAAGGAAATGATTTTTTTTTTCTTTGAGCTGGGATACAGGATCTGAATTGTCTAGACATAGTAAGGCCTTTTTAGGTTTAATTCATTCTTGGGGCTGCCAAAAAAAAAAAAAAAAAAACACGAAATCATAGTTTAAACCAACTGTATTTGATCTACTGAATATTGTAAAAAAGATAAAATACCTGGAAGTGGGATCTTTAGAGAAGGGTAAGAGCAAATTACAAAGAAAAAATAGAAATTATGGGAGCAATACATGCAGAATAATATTTTGGAGTTGGGGTGAGGTTTAAATGAAGGCAGAAATTGATCAGTTTATGTAATGCTGAATTGATAATAAATATACAAAAGAATATATGTGATGTATAATGTTGGCAACTGGGAATATGTTAATATGGTTTGTTGTCTTTTATATAAATAAATGTTGCCTATGTCTTAAATTATAATTCAATAAAGATGTTAAAAATAAAATATTAGTAAAAAAAAAAAAAAAAGAAAGGTGAGGCAAATAATGCTCCAAAAAGGAGGCCACCTGATCTTCATCACATTCCACCTAGACTGATCTATTTCATGTAAACACTATCCATACTCTGGTTGATATTGGTCAGCCTGTGAGTGATCTGACTCTCTGCATCCTTTAGCCCAGGTGTAGATATTTCCCTCTGTCTTTTGATCATCTTTCTGGCTCAAAGTTTTAACATCATCCCATTTCTCTTGAATTCAAAGATAATGTAAGGTATGATACTTTTGTTTAAACTGCTTTATACTCTCCTTCAAGACTGAATCCATGCACTTCCTCCTTATATAAAGATGGTCTTCCTTTTCAAGTAGATGTTCTAAACCCATTAACTTTGAATACTCTTGCCTTTAACAATTAACTTTATGTCATATCAAATGTTTAAAGTGATTCTTAAAAAAATCCCATTTACTAATAATTCCCTAGGTCTTTATTTTATAGGTTAAGTTCATAGGTTCATACTAGGCTATCTGCCCAAGGGCATTTAAGCCTCTAGCCCAGTTAATGCTTCTCTGGCCCCTTTTAGCTGAAAATAAAAAACTACTATTATTATTTTCTGTGTCTGTCAAAGCAGCACACTGAAGTAATCCTCTGGGGTGGGGTCTATCTGCAATCATCAATCAATCCAAGATTCCTCTTGAACAGAGCCAGAGCTCTGCCACATGTACACATGTGGTTTTTGTGCATAGTAGGAGTCTGGAATTTTGTCTCCAAAATCAGAAAATCCATCACCCCATATCTTCTGCTCATCTTTTAATTTCTCAAAATAAAAGGATGAAAGTGTCAATGTTTATCTCCCCTAATACTATATAAAAAATAGAAATCTCTAATACAGCAAGATAATGATCTGACAATGGTCTAGAATGATGAACAACATATGCAGCATTACCAATGATAGTCCTGTCTAGAAACCAAAAATCATTTTGATGTGTAGCAACTCTTTGCTTTCCCCAAATGTATAACTCCCTCTGATTTGGATAATTCGCCCTCCAAACACCCATGAAATACTTGACCCAAAATAAAGCAATTCAAATAATTCCATATCTTGGGAAGCCTACATTTGCCACATGAAATGTTGTCCAACAAGATATCTGGAAAAAGGTTAGAACCCCCTCCCAATAAGACTTTAGTTTGTGAATCTCTCAATCTGGCAACCATATCTCAAAACTCAAGCAGACAACACATTGTCTCCATTACAGCCAGAAAAATTCCACAAAATTTTAAAAAATCTACATCTTTTACTTTCAATGTTATCTACCTAGCTTCCTGTGATCTAGCCTCTGACTCCACCTGCAAACCTAACTGTTCATATAATAGGATAAGAACCCCACATTTGGCTCAAGTGCATCCATTACCCCCCTCCCCCCGACCACGACTGTGGAAATTAATTAAGATTTTTTTCTTTTGAGTTTAGTCTCCTGGAAAAAAAACACCTTAACATGTAACTGTAAAAGTCTATCCATTATAGCTCTACTCTTATAGGGGGTTCCTAGATGCCTTAGATTCCAAGAAACAAACACAACTGAATATGTATGATTATAATTACATTTTGTAGAATGTACATCATTTTTCTTCGCTTGATTGGCAAGCATCCTCCTTAAAGGCAAGAAATTAGTCTTAGCCACTTAACCTGTTGAAAAAAATAGTAAAGAGGGAAGAAGAAAAAAAGTAAGAACTTTCAAACAATAAACTGTTCTTGGATTTGAGCAAAGAGTAATCATAAAACTAATAAACTAAATAAGACAACTAACTTCTATCTTTCAGTTAACTATAGTAATCACAAGCAAGGATGTGTAGAAAAAAACAATCTGCCCAACATAAGTGGCCCTCCCTTCAAATGCACACCCATAAAATAACTGAAAACAACATGTCCCTTTTTCCCACATCTTTACAATAAAGAATTCAAAAAAGAATATTTTGCCATTCCAAATATATGTAACCCCCTTCCAGAAAAGTATTGTATGTAAAGGTGAATCCTAGATTATAAATTCCAAACCTGCTAATTAAGATGAACAGATAAACACTTATCTGAATACAAGTCCATATAGAAAATAAGAGTCCCATTAATCAATTTGAAGAAGATGTCAATGCCATAATGGAGGAAAAAAGCATATTGTATAATGAATGAGAAATCCTCATCAGTAGGATCTGATGTGGAAATTGAGCTCAGATTTTGGATTCCCACTCTTCTAAAACACTTTAATAATTTTGAAGTTTACATACCCCCTTTAAGGGGTTGCCCATAGATTGTAGAGAAGACAAGTCAAATGAAACTTTAAGGGATTTACTTGCTCCTGCATGCCCCTTTTTTACTAAAAGGAGATTTAACTGGAGAGTAACAGGAGTTCTGTCCCTTTTTTGTTTTCCATCATTAATACATTCTATATAGGACTTTAGTGGATGCTGAGCTCTCTGATTTTGATCCTGAATCAGGTAGTAAACTGTCTAACACTGTTTCTGTCTCTGTCAGCTGATAAAAGTGTACAATTGCCAGTGAATGTGAATCATTAAATAAGCAGGAAATCATAGTTGCATCTGAATCCATCCTTCATGACATTTCCTCAAAACTGGAACAAAAGTGTTCCTTTTACAATAAAAAACTGATGAATGTGTGGGCATCAACTTTTTGCCATTAATAAGAATATAACCTCCTGCTTCTATAGCCTTGCTAAGGATCAAGTCTCTATCATTATAGTCCAGGCAACGTAGTATGAATTGTCTTAGGACATGGAAAGTTGAGCCCAAGACATGATCCAATGTACATACTCAATCACCAGCGAAGATCTGTTTCTAAAAACTCGCTGAGAATATTAATGATGAACTGCACTGGATTATTACCCTCTATGCCTTCTTACAGTCCGATCATCTGAAGATTATTTCTCTTAGCACTGTTTTCTATGTCCTCAACTTAATTTTCAAGCTTTCTATAAAGGTCATGTAGTGTCTTTAAATCTGCCAAATGCACAGCAATTGGTCAGTTTTGAAACTAACTTGCTTTTGTGGACAAACTGTTCTTCCTCTAACTTTAAAAGTTGATGCACATGCTTTTTATGACACACTGGTACTATGCTGCACATCTTGGAGAGTTGTCTTCTCCATCATGCTAGTGTGTCCATGTTTAACCAGAGCAGTTTAAGATTCTGTGCACCACTTCTAGGCTCACCTGCCATTTTACAATGTGTCTCATGTCTGTCACACTGGCCAAGAGCAATCTGCAATTAAAAACAGTGAAAACAATAGAAGAACTTCAAAAAGCTTGCAGAAAACTTCAATGCCAAATGTAGAAAAAAAGAGCAGAAAGAAAACATATTACTTTTTCAACTTGTTTGTCTGTCAGGGTAGGACAGCTGAAAACACTTCTAGCTGTTAGCCATTGAGCATCCTAAGTTTGACCCCTGTTGGGAACGTTTTTGTTGCATTACTTTTTATCCCATTACACTGCTCAAACAGAGCAATGCATACTTGTTTTCTGTAGAACAGCTCTATGATAATTCAGTTTATTTATATTTAAAATGCATAAGTATTTAGAAATATAATGACACCAGCTAAAAGTATAATAATTAACTCTATGCCTCTAATAGCCGGTCTTTATCAGAAAATCTAGGAGAACAAAAAAGTCATGGTACCAAAGTACTAGTTAAGGCAGATCACTTCATCCACACAATAAACTAAAAGTTTTTGTTTTTACACAGTTTCATTGCCATCTAAGTCTGCTTCAGTTTACTTTATTTAGTGTTGTGCTCTTGCCGAAAAGCTTCTTAATTACAGATGTACTTATATAGCAGTCATACTTGAAAGCTTAGCGCAAAATATGTAGTTCAGAATAATGACAATTCATAATGTATTCTAAATCAATGGCAATGATTCTGATGTACATTAGATACTGTTTGTAGATATGGTATTAGGGAGAAAAGATGAGAACACAAATAGCATAAAGAATTTTGCTTAGAAAAAATTAAAGAACATTTAAACTTCAGATGATACATACTTGCATAGGTTCGAATAGGTTTCTCCCTTTTTTTAAATTTCTCCAAGTCTTTTGGCTTTTTAATACCATGATGGGAATGGACCCCATTTCTAAGTCAAAATATGATTAAAGTTCATTAAATTAGTATTGTTTCAATTTTTTATGTTAACCAGAAGTAATCTTTGCAGCACCTGCAATGTGCCTAGTAATGACTCCTTCTGCAATTCATGCAGAATTACATGTATTGATAACATATCTAAGTATGATTGTAAATTCTTTTTTATAAGATCTGTTGTTCCTACTGCTACTGGAACTGTCTGGGTATCTTTCTTCCACATTGCCCTTGTGTCTATCTACAAATCCTGATATTTCATGACTTTATGTCTCACTGTACTTTAGACACTGTAGTCACTGGGTTTAGCAATTTCAATGAACAATCCTACTTTTGTCTTCTTTTCATGGACTACTATATCTAGTTTTCTCGCATCTGTTTTTTGAAGTGTTGGTAATGGATGATCCCATGTGAAATAAACTTCATCATTTTCTATGATGCTTTGTGGCTCATGTTTCCAGTGTTTTTCAGATACTTCAATATTATAATGTTTGCACAATCCCCAATGCAACAGTAGGTTTCCTTGACCCCAGCCCAATGGCACTGAAGGTTGAAGTCCTGATTGTGAAACAGGTAAGCTATATTCAGTTTGTGGCAGTGTACCTGTGGGGGTTGAACAGAAGAGAATGAACTACAGTGCCTGATGTAACCTCCCCCACCCTGGATGGGAAGAATGGGAGGAAGGTAACAGCAGTGGTACACCTACTGGAGGTAGGGTAATCACGGTCAGGAGAGGTCAGGAACATCACACTGATAAGTAGTGGCAGGTAAGTGTGCATGGGAATACGCCTGCTTCTGCACTAGTCAGACAGCTATTATGAGTGAACCAGCCACCTAGTGGGAGGGAGAGGATGGCAGTTGCACAGAACGTGCAGGCTGGCCCATTCCTGCCAACAAGCTCTTATTTCCTGGTGGAACTGTAGACCCAGCTGGGCTTTACCAGCAGGAACAAATGAGATGTACAGCTGTTACACATCATAGTGTTCCCATCTCTTTGACCTGTAGAACAAACAGGCCAATATTGTATGTATGGATGAAACATTGTAGCAGGGTTCTGGAGAAAATGGGACAAAAAAAAGATCACATGGTTCATTACTGGGGTTCTTGTATAAAGTATAGAAATGTATGATATTTATTATAACTTCCAGTACAGAAATCAAAAATTGGAGATATAGACACACACAAACCTACACACACACACACACGCACACACGCACACACACACACACACACACACACACACACACACACACACACACACACGCACACACGCACACACGCACACACGCACACACGCACACACACACATGCACACACACGCACACACATGAATAATTGTGTGATTAAAGTTTGAATTTCAATGTTTCTTCATATAGTAGAAGAAGAGTGCTTGACTTAAGAGGTAAAAAAAGAAAGTGACTCCATGATTTAACTGGAGAATAGAGTGGTGCCCAAATATATTAGCAGACTCACTTAAAGCTAAGTGAAGGAATGATGAAGGAGAAACATAGCAAGAAAGTAAAAAAAAAAAGATGAAGAAAAACATCAGTAGCCAGAAGATGCCAGATAAAAGTTACAATGCAGAGTGCCTCAGAATAGTGTGTTCATACGCTTGAATATCAAGTTTGCAGTCTTGTGATCTTCTAGAACCTTAACTGATATAATACCACATGCATATCTTTCTAGACGCTTGAATGATACAACAGCATATGCTTATTTCCTATCACCTGTAAAATTGTCTGCTCATTTCTTTTTAAAGTAAACAAGAGACATGCACTGTCTAGCCTGGAATGGTTCTGTAATTTTCACAGATACCCTGCTCCAAGCTGCATGCTTTCCTGTATCTGTATGTATTAATAGTACCAAGTCACCTAACATAGTGTTAACTAGTGGTGTGCTCTTCAGATAGTGTTTTAATACAAGCCAAATACAAAATTTATTTTGATGAAAAGACCATGTCATAACTAGTTCATATGGCACCCTGGAAAGTTTTGCAGTGCTCCTCAAATAAAGCATCTTGCTACAGTTACTAGCACATACTTAATGTCGCTGCCACATAGCTGTAGTATCAGCACTCATTTATGAAGCCCTTCTATCCCTATCAGTTCGTAAATGATTGATGGTACTACAGTTCTGCCGCATCAACATCTACTGAATGTATCCTAAACAGCTTGTGTCCTGGGCATCTACCCCATTTACCCTACCATAGTTACAGCTCTGGACAAGAAAAATGCCACCTTCAGAAGCTCCATATGAAGATGAATGCAAATAGACTCCCTTGACCTATGTCCATAGATTAAAGTTTCTTCTCTCACTGTTTTTGTTTTGAGAGACCTTTGAACGTTTTCCTGGTCATACAAGGAGATTCACTATGGAAGTTATGTGCCTGTCTCTTTAGTATAACATAAGCTGTACCAAATCTTCTGACCATTGTGGAGATGTTTAATTTGTTTCTAAAGGTGACACGAGTTCCTTACCACAGTATGCATTTTTGTTATCCGACCATCATGCTCACAGTCAAAATTGATTTTCTTTGTCTGTTTTTGGCCCCTTTATCCTCCTGCCACTGATGTCCACCCATTGCAGTTCTATCCACTGAGACACGCATCTGTATCCAGGGTGGTGGCGGAAAATCCCAGTAAAATCCCACTGTAACCCTGCAGGTGGGTTCAATCTCCACAGTGAGAGAGAATTATATTATGGTATGTGACTTTTAATACCTGCCTTAACCCTTTATAATAAGCAAGATATTGTGAGACGGACATCATAGTGTAGGGATTTAGGATATGAGAAAGGAAATCTGGGGTAATTATGATAATGCAACTATTCCATACCATAAGGATATTCATGCCCTTGTCTGCTAATGTAGTGACCTGCATGCCACTAGAGACACAGGTCTTAATTTCAATAAAGGTATGCCATGACTGCATACAATTTTCCACTATTGTCACCTGAGAAGGAAAAACGTATGTTGATCTCTAAATCCAAACCCCATGCCTGGGTTTCTCCAACACCGAAACCTCTATTTAAATTCAGGTTTTCTGGGTCTCAGGGCTGTATCTCTGTATGCCATAAAACTGAGGCACAGTATTATTTAAAAAATGTAGGCCACTGGGTTAGTTTGTATATGCAATGTCATTAGAATACCACATAATGTTGCATCTTGGTGGGTTTAACATGTTTGCTTTTTTCCATTGTAACACTGTTGAATCTGTAGTGGATGTAATGATGCTTATTTTTCAGTCATCTGAAAATTTTGTCACCAGCCTAAACCTTTGAATAAAAGATATTAAATAGGAAAGAGCCCATTAATAAGCCCTGTGAAACTTCAGACGTGTGCTTGGTATGTATAACAGTACTATGACACTATGCTTTCTAGCCCAGAGCTGCAGTGTACTGAGCTTGTTATAGTTCTGTGTTAGCTGAATTTTGTATGTATATTGCCTTTGCTTCATCTGAGTATGTACTTGCTATGCTAATTGGATTTTCTTATTGTCTCCTGTTGTTTCATCTGGGTTGGAGCCAGACAAATGGTGTGCTGGATTGACTGTTGCTGCTTTTTGCCCTGACCATTGTGGTTGCCCTTCTTTCTAAGAAGAAGAATGGCTCTGCTCCCTTCTGTTTGCATTGGCTACTCTTTGCCCTGAGGTCTCTTACTTATTGTCTGCCCATTGTTTTCTTGTTGTTGAATGGCACTCTTCAACTTATGTTGGTGTTTGTCTGCTATATAAGATGCTTCACTGCATAGAAAAAGCTCTGTAGTGCTGAAATGCACTGCTCAGTGATAGGACTCTGAACAATTCCAGGAACTCGTGCACATTCATATATCTATTGCTTCAGAAACTTGGTTTCAGTGCTCTGACAACACTCCATCTATAGCAGGACACAGAACCCATCAGTCTTAAAAAAACATCTGCTAACAATGAGGAAGTAAATGTTTATTTTTTAATCATATATTAACTTGTGCAAATTACTATATGATGCTAAGATCAATCGACACAACATTTTTGTCACATTTGATAAAGATAATAACCACATAATTTGCAACAACAGAACCCTTTGGATAGTACCTGAGTACCTCTTTGGGTACTTTGACAAGCCACATTTTATTTCTATTACTCCCACTAGCCTAATTAGTGGTAACGTTAAATATTACTGCTACAAATGGGAGTCTCACAGAGTCAGTAATAAATGCACCCAGCATTTCCTAAATTCCATTAATCCCCAAACTCCCTTTATCAAACTGCCCAAAGTTCGATGAAAAAAATAAATATATTTGACATTGTCCATATGAATACTGTCTTTCCCTGTACACCTACTAGTGTCAATCCCTCTGGGAAAAATTCTGGCCACCCTCATTTCACTTTTTCCTCAAAATTAGTACCAAATAGTCTATGAATCTGGGTTCTTTCAGTACATTCAAGGAATTATCCCAAGATCAGACTTAAATCTCTATCTGAGGGCCTTAAGAATTTCAAAATCATTTACTTATATCCATATATGAATTCCATAACAATTTGAAAACCAATATTTTGATCCTTGCCGAGTCAGTCTCTAAAGGTATGATATTTACTCATGATTATTAGAGTAATCTCAACCACTATTTAGCTACATCAGCATCTATTATACTAGCACAAAGTGCATCTCTGCTGAACCCAAATTTATGCTTTCTAATTTTAGTCATTCATTGGGAATGTGTCTGAGTTCTGGGAACAGCATTACTGGTTCTTGTAACTGACCCTAAAAAATGTCCCATTAGCCTCAGTACCATTCTCTGTAAAATTATAGAGTGGACCTTAGTCAGTCTGATTAACAGCAATACTGGATCATTACAATATTCAGTGCAAAATTGCTCAGTCACAAAGAGATCAGTGCAAGTAAATATGGCTTGATTAATTTGGGTGACATTTGTCAGGGTGTGTCTAATGTTACTGGTGGGGTCATGCTGTCCATGCATTTTAGCTCAGCCTTAGTAAGAAAGTCAGTGTAATCCCCCATGCAAACCTTGTTGAAAATTTACCACCTTAAATACGATCCTGTGAATTATTCAGTGGATAGCTAATTGACCCACAGATTGTATATGTCTGGTGAGAGTTGGTGGTACCATCTCATAAAATTGATTAGCCACTACTGGAGTCCTTCAGGACTCTGCATTGTGTCCCTTTCTCGTTTGCATTTACTTCTCTGATTGAAGAAATATGTCCAAGGTTTATGGCTGAGCAATTTTGCAGATGACTGCAAACATGATGCTATTGATGGCTTCTCCCACAAATTCATATTTTCTAGGAAAAACTAGTCAGAGTCAGAACCTGGGGTTCTGACTATGGGCTTGGACTGAATAAAAAAGTGATGTTATCATATTTAGGAACTAAGCTTTTCCCACTGACTATCTCATAAATGGAATTCTCTTATGACTGATACAATCATTAAGTATTTAAACACTTTCACTAGCAATAAGCTGTTCTTTGATCAAGTTTATTACAGACAGATCGCAAACTTCTCCCCCCCCTCCCCCCCAAAAGGAGAGATATCTATACCAAGCGATTGCAGCCCCCAAAACATCTCCAAAGCCCAAGTGAGAACTGCTCTCTCCAAAGCAAAAAACACAGCATCCATGGGACCTGATGGTGTCCCCGGCTGTGTGCTCAACGAACTCAATGAGGAATTAAACCCACAGCTAGGACAGCTGTTTAATCATAGTCTTACCTCTGGATACGTACCCAGGGAGTGGCGCACTGCAACTGTGGTCCCACTTCACAAAGGCGGTGCCTCCACCGACCCTGGAAATTACCGGCCCATTAGCTTGACAAGCCTTATCTGCAAAGCCATGGAGAGGATCATAATGGACCTCATAAATAAAGACATAGGGAATTTGCAGACTTTGGATCCATCCCAGTTTGGCTTTGTCAAAGGCAGATCATGCCTTCTAAACTTGGTTGACTTTTTCAAAACAGTCACCAAAGCCATTGATGAGGGAAAGGCAGTCCATACAGCCTACCTCGATCTGGCGAAGGCCTTCGATACAATACCCCACTCGGGTATCATTGAAAAACTCATCAGCTTAAATGTTAACCCATACATCACAAGATGGGTTGCAAACTGGCTGAGTGACAGAACCCACAGGGTCAGAGTTGCTGGCGCCATGTCAGACTCAAAGCCTGTCACAAGTGGTGTACCACAGGGCTCAGTCCTGGGCCCACTCTTGTTTGGCATCTACTTTTCCAAAGTACAAGCAAACACAGGAGGGTTATGGCTGACAAAGTTTGCAGATAACTGCAAACTGGCCATAGTAGAAAACACATCTGACACAGATATCCTTCAGAAGGGTCTCACAGAAACGGATAACTGGTGCCAGAGCCATGGCCTAAAGTTAAATGCCAAAAAATGCATAGTCATACCCTTCGGGAAAAACAAGGTTACCCCTAGCTACCAAATAGGTGGCAATCCACTGAGCACAGAAGAAGTTATCAGGGACCTGGGGACCCAGGTTGATAGTAGTCTGTCATTCGACACCCATGTAGCTAAAGTAGTTAGGAAGACCTTCTACATTGCCCACCTTATCATGAAGGGATTCTCATCTAGATCAAGGGAGGTCATAGTCTCCCTATACTCATCACTCATCAGACCAATGATTGAGTACAATGCCCCATTCGGAATGTATCTGACCCGACACTTGCAGCAGCTGGAGAGGCCACAAAAGTTCCTCACCAAAAGGATAAAGGGTCTCAAACATCTGTCCTATGCTGCCTGACTGAAAGAACTCCAGCTCTATTCAGTCGCTACTGCTTGCTCAGAGGTGACCTTTGCCTAACATACAAGGCCATGTCAAACCCAGATTTGATGAATATGCTTCACCTCAAAAATCTAGATCCGTCAGAGCCACAAGGGCGGGAGACTTAAACCTCGACACGGCTATTAATAGGACGTGCTGGAGGCATAGATTCATCACCCAAAGACTCCCTATGCTGTGGAATAAAATCCCGGTATATGTGAGGCAGAGCACCTCGCTGGCCTTGTTCAAGAGAAATCTTGACCAATGGATGGGAGATCGCAGATATACCCCAGGGATTACCTCAGTGTCACTGCTCAACAGAGGCACAGCAAAATAATGGGTATAGTTCCCCATACTAAAGGGGTGGCGTAAGCCACAAAACTATGGGCTAGGCTTGTAAATGCCCTCGGGCAGATAGCCTAGTATGAACCTATGAACCTATGAACCTATGAAGTCTCATTCGTTATAAGAACATTTCCCTTCATTGACCAGTTAATTTAGAAAAGTATATTATCAAGAGCAAGAATCTATGAGTTCACCAACATTGCTCTATTATTAGGCTTATCATTGAATGTAACTCTCTGATAATGTATCTTACCAAATATTTATTGCAGTATATTTATTACAGACAGATCACAATGCTTCCTAACCAAGATAATCAAAGGGGTAGACTTCCATATCTATCTGGCTAGAGTAAAAAAATGACCTTTTCCAAATTGTGCAGACACCTATGTAGAAATTGTGGTCTTGCCCTATGGGTTGTGGAATATCCTTTTCTACTAGATCTCTACCTGAAAAAATGGTTATGTTAGGTATACTCACTCTAAAACTCACAAGTCACAATAAGATTACTTGGATGGATAGGTTTATTATCTAAAGGATTCCCTACATGTGGAATACATTTGCCTTGTAAGTATCCTCCTTCATGTTAATTCTTTGTGATCAACTATGGTCATATAAATTTACCAGAGAGAGTTTATTAGAATGGTTCTTATTAAAAAGGTATGTATACCGACCACTTATATTTTCTTGAGTACATTGTTGTGCAGCTTGTGCTATATATGGTTGCACAAACTGTCTGCCTAGTACAGACCTACTACTCTATAATTCTATGATTCCATCTCTTTCTGCATGTCATTAAGCTATTAGTTTTGATTCATTTTAACTGTTGCTGTTTATCCACATGGGATTATGTCAGTGAATATGCCATGCGACCTATCACAAGACATTCATCTGCAGTGACATTTAGTTGTGCTAAGAAGGCTACCAAACTCAGAAAGCAGCCTCTTTGATTCACAAATCCATGCTGCTCTACTAGTAACAAGAGATCACCAATTTCTTTCTGTAACATATCTATTATCACCCTATCCATTAGTTTCCAAAACATGTTTGTTAAGATGATGGTTTGGTAATTATTCAGAACAGAGTAATTCTCATAATTTTACTAGGAATTGCCAATGCTTAACAACATATTTATACTTTAGGATTCATACAGAACCCCACCTCTTGCATTAAGGGCTGCTATAAAAAGTCTCTGTGTCTCTGATGTGGAGATTTCCATTTCAGAGGCACATTATGCACAATGAGGAAAAGAAATCAATATCATTTAATTTGGATTTCCCTGAACCACCAATAACTACCGCTGTGACTACTGTGATTGCAAATCAGCTTTCTTGTTATATTTAATAGTGGTAGTGACTACATCATATTCGTACAGGAACACCTCATTCACTATTCCACTTTTAATATGCTAATTCATATACACACACACACACACACAGGGCAAACACACGCACACACACACACACACACACACACACACACACACACACACACACACACACACACACACACACACTCACCATATACACAATACCTGTCTCCATGCTGTCAGCATGCCCCAAATGTCTCCTTTTTCCAGCCATTTTAAATCATGGATGAATTTAGTCAGTCACTAATGCCATATACTAGAGTTTCACATTTCACATTGTTCAAATAATCCAAAGTTGTGCAAAAGTTGTTAACCTAATAGCTTTGTAATTTTTTTGGGATGTATATTTAAAATCCACCAGTCTTGATCTATGAAGTTGAGAGATATGCCCACAGTTCCTTGTACATGTACTTCTTTATCACTAACTGTTTCAGGTAGGGAATACTGCCAAGATCATCAAAACATCATTAAAAAAACAATGCTGCCCCAACTTCTCAGTTTGTACAACAGGCTATTGCCCAGGGTAAGGCATGCAATTTAACAGTATCCCTGTTGTCAAGTGGTTTCCCACACTATGCTTCTTTTTTTAATCAAGTGTCTTTAAGACACACTTTTTACAGTATTTATGATGTCTGTTTCTGCCAACCCCTGTAACTAAAGACATCCCAGGTGTCTAGTTTTCCCCTGACCTATGCAGTTAAAGACACTCCTGATGTCTAGTGTTCCTCTGAATTACATAGTTAAAGACATCTCTAGTGTTTAGTCTTCATCCTGATGCACATAGTTAAAGACATATCTGGTTTCTAGTGTTCCCCGACACACTTACCTAAAGACATTCCCTAATGTCTACTGCTCCCCCTGACACTCTTACCTAAAGACATCCCTAGTGTCTAGTGTTTCCGGTGAACAATGTAGTCAAAGACATTCCTGGCATCCAGTGTCCCCCTGCAAACTATGTAGGAAAAGACATCTAAAATTGCACATAATTAAAGACATCACAGGTTCCACTGTGAACCATGTAGGAAAATACATCCCTCGTGTATAGTGTACACCCCGTTTTACATAGTTATAGACAAACTGGGTGTCTAGTTTTCCTCCTAACCCACATAGATAAATGCATCTCCAGTGTCTACTGTCCTCCCATGTAGCTAAAGACATTCCTGGTATTAGTTTCCCCTTGACCCCTGCAGTTAAAGACACTCCTGGTGTCTAGTATTCCTCTGACTTACATAGTTAAAGTCATCTCTAGTGTCTATTGTTCCCCAATACACTTTACCTAAAGATATCTTTAGTGCCTAGTGTTCCCTGACACACTTACCTAAAGACAACCCTAGCAGTGTTCCTCCTGATACTCATACCTAAAGACATTCCCTAGTGTCTAGTGTTCCTCTTGAATGATGTAGTTAAAGACATTCCTGGTGTTGAGTGTTCCCCTGCAAACTATGTAGGAAAAGACATCTCAATTGCACAGTTAGAAACATCCCAAGTGTCTAGTCTTCCCCCATGAACCATGTAGGAAAATACATCCCTGGTGTCTAGTGTTCCCCCCATTTCACATAATTAAAGCCATACTGGGTGTCTAGTGTTCCTCCCACCACACATAAATAAATGCATCCCTGGTGTACAGTGTCCCCTCATGTGCTAAAGATATCCTTGGTGTCTTGTCTGCCCCTGGCAAACATAGTTAAATACATCCCTGGTGTCTAGTTTCCCCTACACCCCATATAAATAAAGGCATCTAGTGTTCCCCAACCAATGTAGTTGAAGACATCCATGGCATCTGGTGTTACCATCCCATCCATGTGGTTAAAGACATCCCTCTTATCTAATGTTCCCTGGCCCATGTAGTTAAAGATATCCACTGTGTTTACAGTTCCCTCCAATCCATATAGTTAAAGACATCCCCGGTGTGTTCCGTTCCCCTGATTCACATACTTGAAATCTCCCTGGTGTCTAGTGTTTCCTCCTGATCCAATGTTGCAGACTTGGTTTAGGGGTTTGCAGAGGTATGACAGCTATGTCTAACCCCAACCCCCTTTTAACACACATTCAAACAGTTATTCCAGTCATATTCACACACACACACACACACACACACACACACACACACACACACACACACACACACACACACACACACACACACACACACACACACACACACACACACACACACACACACACACACACACACACACACACAACACACCTAACCCTAACCTACTCCCTCGCTAACCCCTCTAATGCTACATCCCAGGTAGATGTACACTTATGCATACTCTCACATATGCAGCCCATCACATGTATACATTCACTCATTGCCTCACGCTACCTGACCACTAATCTTTCCAGCATGAACCACTGCCATGGTGTATTTCAGTACCATGAGCAGCCAGGAGCGTCCATGGTAATTTATGCAGCCAAGTGATTCATTACTTCGCCCTTGGACAGCTTCATTAAGATGTAGCATTGCCATGGAGATAGCCCACTGTGGTACCGCACATCTACATTTTGCAGCTCTGTGGTAGGGGTGTCTCTGAATCAGAAATGATTACAGTGACATGTACACCTTGCATACACTTCACTGTAACCTTTCTGAATTTGCCAATACTATGTACTCCTCTTCAGAAAACTGTAAGAAAATATGGTAATAAAAGTCATAATATTATTTTTGATTTTATATAAGAAAACCCAAGGAAATTTTATGTGACAAATTGCTAATGTTCCTGATTATAATCAAACCCATTTTTATCAGTTCTGCAATTCTTCAGTTTCCTTACATATTTTTTTTTTTTACTACATCAGAATTTGTATTATATCTCTGTAGGAATACATTTGCTATATATGTAGGTTTGAAAACCATTTTACAGATATTTATCTGATCATGCATCTGATCTCTGCTTTTTATCCTACTGATGTAGTTTAAAAGTAGTTTTATCATTGTTTTTTAAAGAGGTAATAATTTTTTCATAGTTAATTTTTCTCATCCTTCTGAGTATTTACAGCTTGCTATACATTGTTCAATGTATTTCTTGAGATTTCTTTTCTCCATTACAGGGATTTTTTGTAATGCATCAGCATTGTATTGTAATCTGTATGTATTCTGCTTGCATATTGTTACTTCCTGATTAGCACAGGACATGGCTGAAAAGGGACATTGGACCAGTTCACATACTCAGTTAACAAACATTTAAAAAATTAATGCAGTGTGCTATTTTTTTTTTTTATTTAAATTTTATAGCTTTAAAAGAGAACCTCACCACTGAATTTCTCAGAACCATCTTGGCTTACTGGAAGTGAACTGATATAAGAACACAGTTACTCATTGTGTGGTAATATTGATTAGGTTCATAGGTTCATAGGTAGATACTAGGCACTCTGCCTGAAGGCATTTATAAGCCTAGCCAGAATGTGTTGGCTTTCGCTGCCCCCTTAGATTAGTTCCCTGTGCCTCTGTCCAGCAGAGCCATTGAAGTTTACCCTGGGGTAAACTTTCTGTTTCCCATCCACTCGTCAAGGTTTCTCTTGAAGAGGTTAGTGAGGAGCTCTGTCTAATGTAGATTGGAATCTTGTTCCAGAGCATGGGAAGTCTCTGGGACAGGAATCTATCCCTACAGCACATCCTATTTACTGTTGTGGTGAGGTTTAGATCTCTGCAGCATGGGGTGCAAGGGGATATGGTTTTCTTTAGGTGGAATATATCCATCATTTCTGGGATGGCCTTGTATGTCAGGCAGAGATCACCTCTGAGTAGGTGGTATGCAACCGAGTACAGCTGGAGTTTCTTCAGTCGAGCTGCATAAGGCATCTGCTTGAGGCCAGTGATCCTCTTGGTGAGGGACTTCTGTGGTCTTTCCAGTTGTTGCAGGTGTCTTGTAAGGTATATCTCAAATGGGGCATTGTACTCTATGATGGGTCTGACGAGTCATGCACAGAGGGTCACAATGACCTTTTTTGATCTGGATGCAAACCCTTTTGTGATTAGGTGGGCCACATAGAAGGATTTTCTAACCACTTTGGCAATGTGATTATCAAATGAGAGGTTACTATCTACTTGCGTCCCCAGATCCCTTATTACGTCTTCCATATTTAGGGGGCTACCACCTATGTGGTAATTTGTTTTTTCCAAAGGGGATGACTATGCACTTTTTGGCATTTAGCTTGAGGCCATGGTTTTGACACCAGGTATCTGTCTCAGTGAGACCCTTTTGGAGGATGTCTGTGTCAGCCAGAGAGTCAATTATAGCCCTAGTTTGCAGTCGTCTGTAAACTTGGTCAGCCATAGTCCTCCTGTGCTTGCCTGTACATCTGAGAAGTATATGCCGAACAGGAGGGGTCCTAGGACTGAACCCTGGGGAACGCCACTTGTAACCGATTTAGAGTCAGACCTAGCTCCCGCAACTCTTACCATGTGGGTTCTGTCTGTGAGCCAGTTGGCAACCCAACTCGTGATGTAGGGGTTTATGTTTAGGCTGGTGAGCTTGTCTATAATACCTGAGTGAGGAATGGTGTTGAAGGCCTTTGCGAGGTCTAGGTAGGCTGTGTGGACCACCTTTCCTTCATCTATAGCCTTGGTAACTGTCTCAAAGAAGTCCACCAGGTTTAGGAGGCATGATCTGCCCTTAACAAAGCTGAACTGGGTAGGGTCCAGTGTTTGGAGGTTCCCAATGTCTCTGTTAATGAGATCCATGGTGATGTGCTCCATAGCTTTGCAGACCAAGCTAGTAAGGCTTATAGGGTGATAGTTCTCAGGGTCCGTTTTGGCTCCACCTTTGTGGACCGGAATAACCATTGCTGTGCGCCACTCTTTGGGCATGTAGCCGGTGGAGAGGCTGAGTTTAAACAGTGTGTTTAGGTGAGGGGTTAGTTCATCTTTGAGCTCATGTAGGACGCAGCCTGGGAAACCATCCCATTGATGCTGTGTTTTTGGCTTTGGAGAGAGCTGTTTTAACCTGAGTGTCTGTGATTTCAGGGGCACTACATTCTTCTGGTATAGTTATGGGCCCTTTTGGGGGTGAGAGGGGGTTGAAGTTTGCACTGAACCTTCCTGCCAGGATGTTGGCTATATCGGTCGGTTCAGTGTATTTTGTGCCATTCTGCACTAACTCCAAGCTGATCTGAGAATTGCCACTTAGATTTTTGACATAGCTAAAGAATGGCTGTGGTCATCTTTGGAGTCCATGGCAATTTTTCTTTCGAAACTAGTCTGGGATGATTTTATGAGGGAATGTAGTCCCATGCTGATACTGATCAGGGATGTCTTTTCTTCTTGGGATTTTACTCTTTTCTGTACTAGTTTCCTCCTTCTATTGTATAGCTTGTTTATGGCAGGGGTCTACCAGACTGGATTCCTTTTCTTAGAGGAGTGAGTCTTGGTTTTGTTTGGGCTAGCACAATCCATGCATTCTTGTAGGTGCCCATAGAGTGCATTAATAAAGGATTTTGCAGCTTGGACAGTGTTATCCTTTAGCATGGGGTCTTTGAAACTTCCCACCTTGGTCTTAAGTAACGTGAAGTTTGCTTTTGAAAAGTTTTTCACAGTTGTTTCTTTAATGGGGCGGTGGTGGAATGTGGATATCCAGAGTAATTAGTTTATGGTCAGATCTAACCAGTGAGGGGATGACCTCATGTTGGTGATGACCAAGTCCAATACGTTGTCACCTCTGGTGGGGGTTTTGACCAGTTGATCTAGGGCATTTGAGTTTATAAATTCTAGGAAATGTTGGGCAAGGGAGTTTGTACTTGAGTAGTTCTCCCAGTTAATGTTTGGGTAATTGAAATCAACCAATATGAGGGTGTTTGGTAGGACCTTTATGTTTCCCATGGTTTCCATGAATGCGGAGTGGGGGTCCTGGGACATGGTGGGTGATCTGTAGCAAGCTATAATTTGAATAGCAGTTTTGCCCATTGTTAGTTGCAAGTGGATGATCTCTGAAGCATCGTGCTGTGCCACTAACCTGGAGGTGTGGGTATCCTTGATGATACTCCCCCGCCTTTTGTATTTCGGTCCGGGTTTTGTAGCCAAAATGTATGGTATGAGTTGTAGTCTGGTAGTGCTGGGGTGCTCTCTGGAGCCTTAAACCAGGTTTCTGTTACTGCACATATATCGATTTTCTCTGTACTGAGGAGTGCCTCGAGTGCGTGCATTTTGAGGTTTAGACTTCTGGCATTGAGTAGCATTACCCTCAGTTTTGTGTTACTTGTGCTATCTGCGGTGGTGGGTTTGTCTTTTGAGCCTTGCCTAGAAAAGGCACTATGGGAGTGGCAAGAGCCTTGGCCAGTATTCAAAAGCCTAAGGGTGACAGGTGCAAGCTGTCTCTAGCAAAGCAGCGTGGCTTGTCGAGCATGTCATCCCAGGCTGACAGACACTGGCTCCCATTTGAATGACACCAGAAGCTTAGCCAATTGTCAAAATTAATAATTTTTTCTGTATACTGTGGTATAATTCTTGGTGAAGGCAGGATGCTACTCAGGGTTGGGGTCATACCGGCCTGGGCTACATGATCAGAGAGCTCCTCCATGTCTCTTTTCGTGTAGACCAGGGAGATACAGCTCATTTCATTCACACCAACATGGACAATGACAGAGCCATATTTGTACTTGTTCTGGGGTTACATGGGTGCTTGTGTTATGTGGCAGATCCTGGCACCCTACAGGCAGCTAACAGTAACCTTCTCCTTGCTCAGCCTAGTGAGTGGGACATCAGTGTGCCTGACTATAGAGTCACCTATTATTAGTGTGTTGGGTATGTTATTTTGCCTTAAGGGCTGTGATTGCAAGGCACACTGGTTTTGTGAAGTATGTGTTTCATGGTTTGTATTGGGGGGTGAAGGTTGCTTGTATGTCTGCTTTGGAGGTCTCTGTTTCTTTTGCAGATTTTTATTTAGAGCCTCCCAGTATGTTTTTGTGTATTTATGTGTGTTTTTTGCCAGTGCTGGTTTCATAGGTCTATGTAAGACTTGTGGTGTAATGCAAGTAATTCCCTTCTCCTCTTGACTGCCTGATCCAGTCTTGAGTTGAGAGAGCTTAGCCTCCAGTTTGGCTGTATAATTGCATCTCTCGCATGTATTAGTGTTTGGTGGAAGGAGGAGAGGGTTGTCTGTGTACATGAGGCAATTGTAACATTGCCTCAAAATGCCCAGATTCACCAGTTGGACCGGAAAGTTCACCTGAAACTGCCCTTTGGACATGCCTGGATAGGTACAGTGAACTGTTTTACTGATTAACTGGTAAGGTCGAATAGAGAGCCTTGTCCTTCTCTACAGTATAGGGGGGTCTAGTGCTAAGGTTTATTAGTGCTTGCTATGATTTTTGTGCAAGAGTCGGGATGAGAAGTGAATGGTTTGAGTGCTTAAGTTGAAAGTTTGTCTAGTTCCAAGGGAAAAATTGAAGAGTAGACTTTGTGGAGCCGGGAATATTTATATTGTAGTTAACTGGCGCTGCCCTGCATGCAAAACTGCGCAAATGTTGGTTTTGTAGCAGGGAAATGAAAGAGATAGAAATTAGCCCAAAATGGCCAATAAACTACTAATTTATGGGCTGAAACCACTCCTCCAGGGACAGATAGGCTGCTCAAAGCTCCCTCTCTCAGAATGAACAGCGAAACTTCCTTCTATCCAAGTAAGGTATGGGCAAACACAGAAACTTGTAACACAGCCCTGAATTCAACACTAACCTGAAAACTGGACTATACTAGCTTAGAAAGGCAGGAAAACAAGTATTTTTTGTTTCAGAAAATAAAGCAGATACAATCAAAAACACTTTAAATGCACAGCAATGACTATTACACTTGAGTGTGTAGCCTACAACAATTAAACAGGTAATTTAAACACAAAAACGACTTTGTTAAAGTGCAGGCAGTAAAATAAGTACAATATGTAGCTGAAACACACTTTTTAAATCACAGAAACTCTAGAAAATCAGTGTTTTAGGCAGAATTAGCTAAAGGAAGCAAGAAAACGCAGACAAAATTATACTTAATCATTCCAAAGTCTCTCTTTTGTCTTTCTGCCACTGTAGAACTCTGCAGGGCACCAAACGGGTCTATTACTTTGGATTTCATTTTATTTCTTTTTATCCATGTTAAATAACTGAACTAGTTTCATGATGAGTACGTCTTAAAATCCCCCAAATATATAGACTTGTAAGTAGCTGAGACTTCCCAGTGTAAGACTAAATATGACACTGTCAAGGTTTGTATCTCCAGTGGAACTAATTATTATGGAGTGGAAAAGGAAGGTACCACATTAATGAGGGCAATTTTTTAAAACATTACTAGTCTTTGAAGAGTTCCTTGCTGCCAGCTCCTACCTATTTTTATTAATGATAATTATTAATATTTTATTGTATATATTAAACAACCTGTACTTTGAACAGTCAATATTTACATCCTTGAAATCACTTACGAATATTGCTTCAACAGTTATGTCCAACTGTGTATTTAGAAACATTAAATTGTAACTGGCAGCCACTGAAGGCATGTGACAGAAACCCATGAATGCTGACCTCTTTATTGTGGCTGAGTGGTTAACGTGATGGGCTAGAAACTCATTGGGGTCTCTCTGTGCAGCTTTGAATCCTGACAGTTTTGAGTGTTTGCTTTCCCTGGCAGTTGGTGCGGGGGGTTAACAGTATAAGATGTACTTTCTGGGGTATAAGGCTCGATTCCCTCACCACTAATTTACTTACTGTCTGATGAAATCAGTGATGGTTTTAATAAAAGTGTGTGCCACTTTGCTGGTTTCTGTGCTTGCTTTTATTGCAGGCTCAGTAGCAAAACTGTTGTGTAGCACAGTAGAAGTAATTGGATGTAGTTTATCAAAACGTCTGAACCATGTAAACTGTTTTCTACCACATTGCACTAACTACGCCCAGTTACAATAGCAAATCATTTTATTATGAGGTGCACTGACCTTAAAGTCCCTTCATGGACATAAATAGGGATTTTATCACACAACTATGATATATTACTTATTTGAAAGTGGTGTTATATTGTACAAGTCTGTTTCACTTTGGGGAAATTGCATTTGTTTTCCCTTAGCATTTTGTTTGGGGGGGCAGGTATTTTTTCTCCCCTGCAGCTAAACAGCAGACCATCAACTACTCCTAGTGCCTCTACCAACTTACCTATTCCCCAAACTAACTCTATCTATGCTCAGACCAGTGAGGAGATCAAGGCATTGGGGGGTCATATCACACTTCTCCTGTAGGGGTGCTTTTTCCTTACTGTCTAACCCTACCTCCTGTATGCATACATGCTGTCCATCGTAAACACAGTATATAGACATAGTAAGAATATGTGAAGAAGCGTCAGATAACTATAAGGAGAAACAGTACAGTAATACTTGTAATGTCTACATCTAACGTAACAGTAATAAGCATAGCAGGCATGTGCAGCAAGAAACACAAATATTGAAAGATATATATTAGGAAGAATAATGAATGCTTCTTATTCTTCTCATAGCCATTTCTCTTTGCATCACACTGCTACCCTGTTCCTCACTTACCATACATTTCTCTTTTCCTTTACATTTACTTTCACTTCTTTCATTGTCCTATTCTTCCTATCACCTGTTATCTGACTATGCTACTCTGTGAATGTCTTGTCTGCTCCTATCCAGTTTAACCACTACAATGTATTTTTAACAGTGTGTATACCTATCAACAATCACATTAAATAGACTAGCCATACTATTCCAGATGTGTTTTTTGTTAACAAATTATCTAACACACGACTCAAAAACAGGTTGGGACACCTTCACAAGTCCGTTATATGTAAACAGTACAGTGTTCATTCCAGCCATGCTTCCAGTCCAATTTTTACATAATTTGAGTGATTCATGGGATACTAAGGGTAAGATTTTGAGCATCAGTTAGAAGGAGTTCCCACCAATGCTTTGGTAAAGAGACAAGCATCTAACAAGTACTCAAGGCTTAATATTTACATTAGATATTTAACTATAGTCCCTAATAATCTCCCCCTTTTACATATGCATTATCAGATGATTACTTTACTTAGGTTACCAGTGCTGTTACTCTAGCACTATACCAGTAAAATCCTTTCTACTACTCTGTTCATTCATTTTTAATCCTTCCAATTAGAGGTATGACTGCTTTGAAAGTACTCCGTATTAGAAATAGAAGTGTTGATCATATTCATGCTACCTAATACACATTCTAAGTGAGTCAGTTTTCATCAGTCATTTAGTAAGTTCCTATAAAAAGATGCGGTAGTACTGATTAATATATATGCACATAGACTGGACATTGAATCACTGTGTCTACTTGAAAAACTTAAAAAGCCATACTAGGTTATGTGATTATCATGTGTGCCTTTAGCAGTGCTGCTGGTACACGATGTGTATTTGACATGCATGAGTTGATACACTGTTACAATACTGTATCTTCTTCATAGGTTATTAGGTTTATAGAATATTACTGGGCTAACAGCTCAAGGGCCCTTGCAAGCCTAGCTAGTTTTACCCAGATTTTATCCAATTTTCTATGCCTAGGGTAAATATAACAAGGGTCAGCAAGTGGGGTTTGACTATTTTTAAAGACTGCCTCCATCCATAAGGACCATGGGTGCCACCCCAGGAGTGAATTTATGATTTGCCATCCAGTGGTCCAGACTGCACTTGGAAGATGGTCAGGGAAGGGATCTGCTTTACATGAATAGGAAGCCTATTGAAGAAGAAGGACTATTTCTGGAACAAATCTCTGTTTCTCCAGCATGATCTATTCATGTCAGAAATCAGGTTTAGATCTTTGGTGTAGGTAACCCTCATGCAGTTATTTTTGTGAATATGCAACATTACCATCAGGGCTGAGTCACAGACTGCATTGTAGGTCAGGCACTGATGACGTCTCAGTAATCAGTAAGAAAATTAATACAATGACAGGGGTTTTAATTCATCTGCATAAGACACGTTGGTTATACCCTGTATTTGTTTGATGAGAAAACTCTGAAGACACTATAACTGTTGCAGGTGCCTGGTGAGTTACAGGTCAAAGGGTACATTGTACTCAATTACTGGTCTAATGAGGGCTGAGAACAGTGGTAATATGACATCCTTAGATTTGCATGACATGCCCTTACTTATAAGCTGAGCCACATAGAAGGATTTCCATGACACCATGGACACATGATCAAAGATCAGATTATTAACTATCTGAATAACCAGATTTCTCACCACTGGGTCCACTCTTAGTGGGGTGCTATCAATACTATAATTTGCAAGGGTGTTTGATTTATTATGCACTTCTTTGCATTTAGTTTGAGGCCATGGCTCTGACACCAATCATTAATCTGTGTCAGACCATTTTGTAGGATATCAACATTGTTTGGGGAGTCAGTGATTGCCCTCAGCTTGCAGTCATCAGTAAACTTGGTCAGCCAAAGGCCATCTACATTTGTCCTGACATCTGAGAAGTATATTCCAAACAGGAAGGGCCCAGCACTGAGCCCTGTGGTGCTCCACTGGTGACTGACCTCTTGCTGGATGTGGATTCCCCTACTCTACCAAGATGAGTTCTATATGTGAGCCATTTGGCTATCCACCTAGTGCCATAGAGGTTTATGCCCAATTTTGTGAGTTTATCTATAATAACTGAGTGGGGCATTGTGTCAAATGCCTTGGCCAGGTGGAGGTAAGCAGTAGGCACTGTCTTACCCTCATCCTTGGTGACCTTTTCTAAGAAGTTAACCAGACTGAGCAAACATGGCCTGCCCTTGACAAAGCCAAACTGGGTTGGGTATAGAGTCTGGAGATTTCCTATGTCTTTGTTATTCAGGTCCATGATTATCCTTTCCATAGTCTTGCATATGAGGTTAGTCAGACTTAGAGGTTTATTTATATTGTTTGACATTTGTTTACTAGGTAAGTCCGCCTGGGTCAAAAGAACCCATTTTCAGCAGAGGCTTGGGGAGAAAAGCTCCAATTTACAGACCATTATGTACATATATATTACTGCGCCTTAGCTTTATACAGTGGATAGTTGGTTTATATGGAGAAACATACATCCAAGCAAGTTAACTTCACATTACCACATCCATATCTATCTATATATATATATATATATATATATATATATATATATATATATATATATAAAATACATTCCTTTCTTCATTAACATAGAAGATAAGTAAATGACATTTTTTCATAGGGTAATACATGTTATTCTTCAGTTCTTCCTTCTAGTTTTACACACTGTTGTGATATTTATCAGCCACTGCATTACAATAAAAGAGAGAAAAGCATTGTGGAGAAATATGGGAAGGGTGTAGGAATGAGATTATCTGAAAAGATCTCTTGTATCAAATAAGGGTTTTGGGAGTAGTGTTAGTCAGGGGTAGAAATGCAGACAAAATGATAGCCTGGAGAAGATCAGCCAGAAGAAGAAATGCTGAGGTCAAGTCAGTCGAGAGTTGAGCATGAGCACAGCCATGTATTATTTACATGTTGTTTTAGTGAGGATTTGAAGGCTTCCACATTAGCAATGCTTCTTGTGGAAAAGGGGAATGAGTTCCAAACCTTAGCAACTGAGTAAGAATATAAACTTTGCCCTGGTACTTTTGCAGGATTAGAGATAGCAAGGTCTTTTTGCCTTCAAACCTTATGGTTCTGGTTGGGGTATAAGGTTTGACAATGCAACTCTGGGCTGAGCATGCTAAAGGTTTATAAATGATGTTATGTAAGGTTAAGAACCGGACACAATGGAGGTAGATAGGGAGTTCAAACCATTGTAGCATATGTAAGAGGCCAGAGATGGGGCTCTACAATCATGTGTGTTGGTCTTTAAGTTAGTGGCAAACCTGGCCACTTAGTTGTAGCAGTATTTTGTTTTGGATCCGGTAAACAACTGTAGGTTAGTGAGAATTGTGGCACCATATAGTAGGGAGGGGAGATGGAAAGTTTTGGCAAGACTGGCTTTTGTCGATGTGATCAGACAGAGCTTGTTCCTATAGACAGTGTCTAGTTTCTTCTGGGTTTTCTTAATGTTATATTGGATGTGAAGATTGAACTTAAGTTGACTGTCAGTGATGACTCCTAGCAGTTTAGTGTGAAGGACTATTTCAATAACAGTGTTGTAAGCTGAATGTATTTTGAACTGATATATGTCAAAAGAGTAATTTTTTCGGCATGAAGAGAAGGAGTTTTTTTTATGGGTTAAGGAAGAGTTGATAGTGAGTCAGGTTTCAATGGAAGTAAAGGTTTGTTGTGTAATGGAGTGCTGATGGGGAAGTGTGGGAGAGGAGCAGACAGTAGTGAAGTCATCTGCATATGGTATGAGTGCTCCTAGGGATAAGGAAGTGTGCAGGTTGCTTGTAAAAATATTAAAGAGTAAGGGACCAAGGATGGAACCTTGTGGAACTCCAGTGTGGGTGTGTAGAAAGGAGAGATGGTATATGACCATTTTACAGCTTGTTTTCGATTGTTTAGATAGTTATAGAATCACTATAAGGTGGGAGGTGTAAGTCCTAGGTTAGAGAGCCTATCTAGAAGTATGGAGTGAGAGACTGTTGCAAAAGCTTTTGATAGGTTGAGAAATAAAGCTGAAACAAAGTTATCTGCATCTCTAACCCTATTTAGAGTGTCAGTGAAGAATAGGAGGGCTGTGGAAGTGCTGTTGCCTGGATGGAAACTATGTTGCATTTGAGTTGGTAGCTTCCTGGGCCCGCTGATGGTCCAACTTTGTACAGAGGGATGACTGTTGCTGTCCTCCACTCTACAGGGACAAAGCCTATCTGGAGACTGTGGTTAAACAAGATCCAAGTAGGTCTGCTAGGTCATGTTTCAAGCAATTTAATAGGTACCCTGGAATTCCATCAGGGCTCACTAATGCCATGGTTCTAATTTTAGAGAGTGCATTGATGTCCTGTTTTTTTTATTATCCCTAGAATCTGTCCACCCACACCTGTACTTCATAGAATCTAGTAAAACTAAAATAAGTAGACATAAAAGGAAGGAAACATGGAGATTAGAGTAAAAACAATACAAGTACTACATGCAGAGCTGAGAACCTTCTAAATTAAACTAGTTAAAGTCAGTGGCTATGTAGGCAAAATGCTTGACTTTAAAGCTGGAAGATCAGATGGCTGTGTGTTTTAGTTTCTCACCAGATGTTTGGATTCATTTCCTGTAATGACACTGCGGTGCAGTATAAGTGATATGCTGCTTGAGTCTGACTTCCTTCTAAAGAGACTTTAAACCAAGGTCCTATTAGCACAGCTCAAGCAGATATAAAAGATCCCATGGTGGTTATCAAAAACAGTAGGGAATCTTATTTATCAAAACAATTTCTTACTTACTATGCCATTAAATTTTGCTTTATAATTTACGAAATAATTTACAGCTTAAAAATTAGTAAAAAAGGGGACACACAAACCATACTTAAAGATGCCAAAGGTATTTTAACAACTCTTTTCTTATTTGCCTTTATATGCAACCACTTGATTGACCCCTCTTCATTAATTAATTCTTTAATATACATATGTTTCCCATGTGTTCCTCTCCATGGACCTACTCCAGTTCCTACCCACCCCACCTTCCTCATTTTTATTTCAATCAAAACCTTTCCCCGTGCACTCAACCAATCCCTTCAATCTCTCTTCTATCAATACAACCACTTACCTACTTCCTTCCATTATTGACTCCACCTATTCCATCCTCCCTCTTTCACAATCTAGTCCCCTGGGTTGAAATTAAGGAAATGAGCACTACAAGACCACAGGAACTACTATAAAACTTTATTAAAATAAAAACCAGTTGATCACTTTCATCCCAAAAGCCAAGGGCTTCTTCAGAACTAAAAAAAAAAAAAATCACGACACATGGGATTTAACTATATCATCCAATCACAGCATGTCATACAAGTTACAATGTACACAATCCCTCTCTTATTACATCCTTATTTGGGGAGTGTATTTACTGAGTAATGGAATGTTAATGGCATTATTATTTTATATTTTTATATATTATATTCCTTTAAGATTTAAAAAAAAATTAACTTTTTTAATAGGCTGTGATTGGATGATATGGTAGGCTTGACTAATTATATTGGGTTAAATGCTATGAGTCTTAAACTCTTTTTAGTTCTGAAGCATTCCCTGTTTTTTGGGATGAAAGCACTCACCTATTTTTTTATTTTAATAATGTTTTATAGTAGTTCTTGTGGTCTCATGATGGTCGATTGTTTAATTTCAACCCATTGATCTGTTTTTCAGTTATTAGTATGTGAACAATCTAGCCCACTGCCAACCTTAAATTCATAAAGCGGCACCTATACTATAAACTACTATCCCACACTCACCTACCCAATCTATCCTTCCTTAAAAACAAAAAAAAAAAAAACTTGTGTGTCTGCTGCTGTCATGATCTACCTAACTGTAATTGTACTTCCCTCATGTCGCCTCACAAAATCACACCTACCATCAATTAAACAACCATCAGGCATTCCACTAATAGATGATATTATTCCCAAGCCTTAATTGCATTAAAGAATTTCTCAGTATTTACACCAAATATAGAACTTTTGTATACCAACTCAGCTAACCAAAACCAAAGGGAAAAATAAAAACTGATGCAAGTGCAGGTTCTATTACTCACAATAATAACATTGCCAAATCACCTTCAGCTCTGATACACAAATTAGAAAAACATTTAACAAAATTGCATAATTGCATGCATGGATAGCTCATTACATACCAGATATTCCAGCTACTACTGAAATCTGTATAAACCCAATATAAAAGACACTGAAATACTTGTTCTGGTTATAATACTATTAGAAAAGATTGAACTCATAAAAACTAAAGGTATAGCTCTCCTATATTCCAAATTACTCCAAATTATATGAACTCACTCTATATATATATATATATATATATATATATATATATATATATATATATATATATATATATATATATCAAAAGCAACAGCATTCCTAAATTCCACAATGCTGAACTACTATTTTCAAAGCTCAAACTAAAAACAACTATGCATTATTACCCTCTATATCCCCTATAAACAATATGAATACTCTAAAATATATCCTCCACTGGATATTAAATACCATCCATAATAAAAGAAGGATTTCCACCAGCTTCACTAATTCCTTTCTTAATCTGTTTGGCCATACACAGCTTATTACCTTACCCAATCGATACAATAAAACTAATAGCAAGAGCTGGACACTAGACTGGATAATAGTCTTTGAACCTCACAAATATATCTCCTCAGAAATTTAGTAGGCTCCCTTAGTGGCCCTTGTTCCACTTACACCCATAGAGTAATCACCCTTCAAGTTAAGCAACAACATTAAAAAAGAACCTGTAAACTTACAAATTTCAGCTTGGATACCTTCACATTAGCTCTACAATCTATCACATGGTCGCACCTAAAAAAATGCTCTCCTTACTTTCAATACAACATTCTTAGACATTCTAAGCAACTTAGTACCACTTAGAATTAAAAGGTTTGAAAGCAACCGTGTTCCCTGGATATTTACCAATACCAGAAGTTTTAGGAATAACAAGATAAAGCCTGAAAAAGATGAAAAGTGAGCACCATGGATTTTAAAGAAATCTGAAACCTTACAAAAGATATGTGCATATGGGCACAAAGCAATATTATAAAGATCCACACTGAGCCTGAAACTGGTCAATATTGATCAATGCACCAGCCTAGTAAACAAAAAAAAAAAAAAAAAAATATATATATATATATATATATATATATATATATATATATATATATATATATATATATATATATATATATATATATATATATATATATATATATATATATATATATATATATATATATATATATATATATATATATACACATATGCATATAAATAAGATCTGTAGAAGTGCCACAGATGCAATCCCAAGAATAAAAGGTTCTTCATCAAATACTTGAGCCATGCAGGGGCAAAGAACAATACCAACTCTTCATCCAAACTCTCTCCACTTGAAATTACTACCCAGTTCAATACATATTTCATAGAGGCATAGCTCCCCTTGCTAATAACACCCCAGTACACCTACCCCTACCTCCTACCTCACACCAATACACCACCACTACTATCTCACCTTTTATCTTACAAACTGTCTTTCTTTATATACATTTACTCGTGAATCTCAAACCATGTTTACCCACAAATAACCTCTTACCTGAATAACTTAAGCTAACAGCCAGCACTATAGCATACCAAGTCTCAATCCTAGTAAATAAACAAATACAAGAATCCCATGTTCATTCGCTCCGGAAAAAAAATACACATTACCCTATTCCATAAAGTGGGACTTTCAAAAGGGATATCCAGCTATAAACACACTGCCATCTTATCCTTCCTCTCAAAAATCATGAAAAAGTTATTCAACGGCAACTCCTTCACCACCTCTTTCAACAACTTTTGAATGGTAAACAACATGGTTTTCTGCCCCACACATAGCACTACCAATGCCCACACATCCTTCTTAGACACTATCAACAAAGACATAGATAATGGCAAATGTACATCCTCTTTATTCCTCACATATCCAAAGCCTATGGCAATGTATCATAAGACACCAAATGTTTCCCTTGTCCTCTAACCCTCCACTTTCAATTGGTTTAATAGCTACTTTTCTGACAGACAACAATCTCTTAAATGACTTACCAGCCTATTCCCTTTTCTACCAGTTACCAGGGGTGTATACTAAAGCTCTGTTATTGATCCCTTACTGTTTAATATATTCATCAATAATTTTTATACTTCATCTCAACAAGCTTTTATCTTACACTAATATGCATCTTGGGTAGCCCAACACATCTTCAACAAATAACACAAGAAGCCTTTAACTCCATTGGAAATGGCGTCAACATCCACAATTGCTACTCATCTCTAAAAACAAGCTATTCCTGTTATTCTTTAACTTACATGACCATGTCAAATCTAAGTTCAAATATCACCTTTCTAAACTTCACAGATTGAAGTTAAATCTCATTAAAATTCAACCTCCATAATCTAAAAGTAAAAAAATAAATTAGAGCAATGTTACAATAAGATTGCATGCTTTACTGCAAATAAAATAATCCAAACGAAACAAAAGAGACCACTGTGCTGAGTTGAATGAACTAAGTTGGTTATAACTTCTTCGCTATCTTATATACCAATTAAACATAGCACAAAAAATAATACATGAGCCTTCTGCCAGTTCATCTCTCAGTGCAGCTTTCCAAAAATGTATCCAACAACCTCCCAAATCAAAATCAACTCTTTAAAAACCATAAGCCAAAAAATAAATAAATAAATAAATAAATGGGTCTATATTATATGCTCAAAGACTATTGCCTTTGAATACTTAAATGCCGACATGTAAACAACAAAAGCTGTAAATCGTGAATGGCCACTTCCGCAAATTTTTTTCTAGGGAAAAAATTTGCCTGGCCATTATTGGGAATTGCCTTTTTCTCCAATGTAAAGTAATCTTGGAGTTGGTATATTTAGTTAGGGGGGTCTGGGGGGGCACAGCCTTCTACTTTGGTGGTCGTGCGGGGTGAACTCCCCACTTGATTAACGTTTTAAAGTTTGTTTTTATTTTTTACGGCCAAGCAAATTTTTTCCTAGGAAAAAATTCATGGAAGTGGCCTTTTGTGGTTTACAGCTTTTACTGTTTATGTGTTGACCTTTTCATGTTCAAAGAAAACACTCTTCAAGCATATAATATAGACCCAAATCAACTGGACAATGCCTGTACTTTAAGTCAGCAGCAAACACCTGGACCTCACTTCTAATAACAACCAGGTCAACATCCTGCCTCCACATATCCAAGCCTTTTTTTTTTAAACATTCCTAACTTATTTCTTTCTTAGCTCCTTTTCCACACTGGGCTAGTTCTGCCTCCTTATTACTTTTCTCTTATCTCACCCCATTTCTTTGAGCCATCCCTTTCTCTTCATTTCCTCCCACTATCCTTCTTTACTTTTATTACCACCAATCCTTCTCTCCTACCTTGCCACCACCTCGTTCACTCACAACCCTATATGTGTCACACTTTCTATATCTGTGCACTCTCTTGTACTATGCTACCACATGTGCATATCATACTAACACATGAGTTAGATTATACTAATTTAAATAGGTTCATAGGTAGGTAGGTACTGGGCTATCTGCCCAAAGGCATATATTAGCCCAGCCACGTTGGTTAGTTCCCTAGGCCCTTGATCTAGCAGCTAGTACCCTTGGCCCCTATCTAGTAGAGCTGTTGGTATGATCCCTGGTGTGAAATTTCTGTTACCCATCCACTCGTCAAGGTTCATCTTGAAGAGTGATAGTGAGTGGCGCTGTCTTATGTAGATCGGGACCTTGTTCCATAGCAAGGGAAGTCTTTGCGAAGGGAATCTATCCCTCCAGCATGTTCTATTCATTGTTGTGCTGAGGTTTATATCCCTAGAGCGTGTAGCTCGAGTAGATTTGGTTTTGCTAAGATGGAGCATGTTCAACAGTTCTGGGTTGGACATGGCTCTGTATGTTAGACAGAGATCGCCTCTGAGAAGGTGGTATGCAACAGAGAAAAGCCTTAGTTTTTTCAATTGTGCTGCATAGGGCAACTGTTTGAGGCCAGTAATCCTCTTAGTGAGGTACCTCTGTGGTCTCTCCAGCTGCTGGAGATGCCTAGCCAGGTACATTCCAATTGGTTCATTGTACTCAATAATGGGTCTGATGAGGGAAGAGTAGAGGGGCACCACTACATCCTTAGATCTTGATGCGAACCCTTTCGTGATCAGATGGGTCACATAGAAGGATTTTCAAACCACCTTGTCAACATAGTTATCAAAGGAAAGCTGACTATCTACTTGGGTCCCTAGATCCCTTATTACTACTTCAGATTTCAGGGGGTTACCTCCTATGTGGTAGTTCGCGGGTACTCTGTTTTTTCCAAATGGGATTACTACGCATTTTTTAGCATTTAGCTTGAGACCATGGCTATGACACCATGCATCAGCCTCATTAAGGCCCTTCTGGAGGATATTCATGTCGGCCGGAGACTCTATTATAGCACCCAGTTTGCAGTCATCCGCAAACTTGGTCAGCTACAGCCCTTCAGTGCTTGCCTGTACTTCTGAGAAGTATATGCCAAACAGGAGGGGCCCTCGGACAGAGCCCTGAGGCACACTGCTCGTTACTGGTCATTATTGAGTACAATGAACCAATTGGAATGTACCTGGATTCGGACATAGATCCCGCTACTCTTACTTTATGGGATCTGTCTGAGAGCCAGTTTGTGATCCATCTTGTGACGTAAGGGTTTATGCCCAGGTTGGTGAGTTTATCAATAATACCTGAATGGGGAATGGTGTCAAATGCTTTAGCAAGGTCAAGGTAAGCCGTGTGTACCTCCTTTCCCTTATCTATAGTCTGAGTAACTGTCAGGAGGCATGATCTGCCCTTCACAAAACCGAACTGTGTGGGGTCAAGTGTTTGGAGGTTCCCAATCTCTCCATTTATGAGTTCCATAATGATTAGCTCCATTGCCTTACAGATCAGACTGGTCACGCTTATTGGTCGGTAGTTCCCAGGGTTGGTTCTGGCTCCACCCTTGTGCAGCAAAACCACCGTTGCTATGTGCCATTCTATGGGCACATATCCTGTCGAGAGGCTGAGACTGAACAGGGTATTCAGGTGCAGGGTTAATTCATTTTGGAGCTCGCGCATGACACAGCCCGGGACACCGTCTGGTCCCATGGAGGCAGTGTTTTTAGCTTTAGATAGAGCCTTATTAACCAATGTATCAGTAATAATTGGAGTTACACAATCCCCTGGAATAGTAATAGGCCTTGTAAGGTGGCGAGGGGGGGGGGGAGAAATTTGCACTGAACCTATCAGCCAAGATGTTGGCAATGTCAGTGGGGTCAGTGTATTTTGTTCCATTTTGTACTAGTTCAGAACAGACCTGAGCGTTGCCATTTAGGTTTTTGACGTAGCCATAGAAGGCCTTATGGTTATCCTTGGCATCCTTGGCAACCTTCTTTTCAAAATTGGCTTTAGTTGACTTGATGAGGGCCCCCAATTTCTTACTAATGCTGATCAGAGATGATTTTTCTACTTGAGATTTGGCCTTTTTTTGTATAAGTCTCCTCCTTTTATTGTATAGTTTGCTTATAGCCGAGGTCCACTAGACTGGTTTCTTCTTGCTTGAGGAAGGAGTCTTGGTTTTATTTGGGATAGCATGGTCCATGCAATCCTGAAGATGTATATAAAGTGCCTTGGTGTAGGAGTCTGCATCCTGGATATCATTATCCTTCTGCAAGGGAATAGGGAAGCTTCCCACTTCTGACACAAGTAGTTTGAAGTTTGCTTTGGAAAGGTTTTTTACGATGGTTTCTTTGACTGGGGGAGGTGAAGGGGTGAGGACGTCCAGAGTTATCAGTTTGTGGTCTGATCTGACCAGAGAGGGAGTGATAACGGGTGTGGTACAATGGGCGCCCATATTTGTGATTACTAAATCCAATATGTTGTCCCCTCTAGTGGGAGAACATACCAGTTGTTCAAGGGCATTTGAATTTATAAATTCTATGAACCGCTGGGCATAGGAGTTGGAACTTTGGTAGTTCGCCCAGTGTATACCAGCATAGTTGAAATCAAATATACACATAATTATTTATAGGTATAAAACTCTTGTCTGTCTTCATATGTTTCTGTCTTTGCTAACACTATATGCAAATATGTAAATATTTTTTCTGTGCTAGCTTTGTCTATTTATGTATTTTTTTATATATATATATATATATATATATATATATATATATATATATGTGTGTGTGTGTGTGTGTGTGTGTGTGTGTGTGTGTGTGTGTGCATTTATCTTACTTTATTTACATTTCTTTTTTAATCTAATCAAATTAACTTTATTACCCTCATGAAACAATCATATTTTTCTATTCTGCTTATTTCTGTTTTTGTATTTGTAATAATAAATGAACCCTATCAAATATTCACATTTTTCTGCAATGTATCGTACTGCTTGTATTCATATAATATGGTAAAGCTCTACTCACCTGGCCTCTGCTGAAAATAAGTTATTTCCCAGTCAGACTTTCCTGGCAAGAAAATGCCAATAAATAAAAGAAAAATAATATAAACAATACATTTTGCATTACTACATTATCTGTGGTATTTATTCCATCAACAGAAATACATTTTCATAATAACCATATATTGAATTTTCTTAATTTAATTTTTCTTGCTTCACTTCCCTTTCCCTACCCATCATTACCCAAAACTTCATGAATCACTTGCATATGAGAAGAGTATAAGTAATACTTGAATTTCACTTCCTAGGAAGCTACAAATATTTTTACTTTATACTTAAGATTTAATTTCTGCCTTAAGCAAGAATATTTTCTGAAACAGTTTCTGTATGAAATCCATATTGGTGGTGCAGACTCAATATGTTCCTTCTGTCATAAATAATTTGAAGAAACCTTCCCTCTTTTTTCCAGTTGGATGCCTTGTTATAATTCTTGAAACATTTCCCAGACTACTTTTTTTATATTTTCTGCATCTTACTTTCCTTACTCATTCCATAACAAACAACATTTAAGTATACTCATACAGTACTGTATTTCTGGAATCCTTTTCTTAAATAATGTCCATTTAATTCCTCAGAAAACTCCACAATAGTCTAATTTGTCTATTTTTAGAACATACTAAGCAAAGAATCTTCAAATAGTGTCTTCTTAACTACCACTCTAAAAAAGTAGGCTCATACTTGCTGTACACTACCTTTCCTTTGTATATTTAATTCCACTATTTACTGAATTCATTCTCAGACCAAATCACGGGCGGCCACGGTGGTGCAGCAGTTAGTATTGTTGCCTCACAGCAAGAGGTTCTCTGGTTCGATCCTCAGCTGGGATGCCTTCTGTGTAGAGTCTGCATGTTCTCCCTGTGGTCGCGTGGGTTTTCTCCAGGTGCTCCGGTTTCCTCCCACATCCCAAAGACATTCTGTAGGTGGATTGGACACTCTAAATTGGTCCTAGGCGAGTGTGTGTGTGTGCCTTTTGTGGAAGGTTGGGTACCAGGCTGGCAACTCGACACTGCAAAACTCCACTGCCAATCATGAGTGGACAGGTGATCTGCTGTGGCGACCCCTAACTGGGAAAAGCCAAAAGTAGAAGAAGAAGATTCTCTGACCAAATCATAAATCATTAGCTCAATCACCTCAACTTTAAAATCATTTAGATGCTAGTAAACTTTTGCCTAATGACTCAAACATCATTAAAATAGACTCATCTTCATTATCAAGATACACTTAGTTTCTGATACCACCTACCTCTTCTATAAACCTAAAATTCCCTTTATTATAACCAAAAACCCCTTCATGCTTCTATTATCAATTCTCAACCTGTTCAATATGTGTTATATTCCAGTGCACTGTTTAACTATATGCTTCTTTTCAGTTCTTTTTCCACATATCCTTGGCATTTATTTCTATTTAACTGAAGCCCAACATTTCTAATAATGTTTCTAAAATAACCATAACTAATGTAATTAAGTTTTCTTCTCTCACTATACAAATAATAATGTCTTTGAGGGGATTGTCAGTTGGTCTTCATTGTTTGTACTACACAAATGATGTAACCTATAAATCATAATGACTGGAATTTCACATCCATTCTCTGCATTCAATTCTAAACTTAACATTTGTCTTTGGAATTCTTTCACTGTATCATTTGTAAATAAGTTAAAGTTAGCAGACTTAATGAAAACACCTGCTTTACCCCATTTTCATTTTATTTTTTTTTCCATAAAAATACATTTACACAAGAAATTTTATCACTGCTCCAGGACCTATCACCATACTTTTTTTTTCATTATTGTCACATGTACTTCCAGTTTAAGTATTTCTCTCTCTCTCTCTCTAATGTATTGCATATACAGTCATCCCATTTTGTCTTCTGTGTTATTATTTTTTTCTTATATGCTCTCCACCAATCTCACTAATAATTAAATAACCCTCTAAAATCTAAATATTGTAAATACAATCTCTCAGTATACCCAATTCACCTTAATCACATGTAGCACAATTAAGAACACTTTAAACCTTTATTTGTATTGCTGATATTCGTTTTAATATGAAGGTCCTAACCTTCTCTTATATCCCTCAGCAGTTGTATTCAAGGCATAGAGTTTCTAAAAGAATGGGTCAGGCTTTGCATTATTGACAAGGCAAATGCCAGTCATAAGGAACTTATAGGAAGCTTACTATGAAAGCATTTCAGGTAGCAGTTCTGGACAGTCCATGCTTTCTATCGCTATGATTTTTCTAAGAAGGACCCATTGCATATTTTCATATTCCTTCCGATGACCTGTTCAAATTCTACATGCCGCAGTATTATATTTCATAATGAGTTGGTTCAATGAGGTATAAAGAGGTTCAATGACCTCCATAGAATTATTAAACTTAATCTTAAGAACCGGATGGATTACAGAATATGCTTTCTTGACCTTGGAAGATAACACTTTTAAGAATTTAAAGTGTTTGCCACTGTTTCTTAATTTTAATGATGGTATATTTATGATCTTAACATTTATTTTTGTGATCCTTTCATATATAATTTTTAAAATGCTCATTATAAGACAATACGTGGCATTCAATGTAAAATCAATAGTGCTGCACTGGGAGTATGATCTTGTAGTCCATCTAGTATAACTTCAGTATTTTTTAAATTAATTGAAGACAGTCCAAGAGCAAGTGAACAAGTGATGAAGTGATTGATTGGGATCTTAATGAAACTGGCATGAAGATTCTTCCATCTGAGCAATTTACAAAGTGAAAAACTAGTCAAGACTGATTTCAAAGAGCATATTGCTTTTTTTTTAATTTTTTTTTGTAAGATAACAGGCCCTTTCTGAACAAGCAGCAGGTATGAAATCCTTTTGCTAAGCAACTGTTTGTGAGTGTTTTTTCTCACAAACTGGACTTTCTTGCTCACCTGTAGTTATCACTCACACCTGTTGAGTTATCCATTTTCCATTTTCATGTTAACAGGTGCATTTCTGAAGGAGACTGGATTTCAGTTACATTTTGAGAACTGGTGCAGCTACTTCTTAAGAACATAAAATCAATCCTCATTCTCTGAAATTATGAAAGGAGCAACTTGATCTGCCTAGTTATCTACCTGGCAGTTCTAATGAAGTCTTTGTTCAAACTGGGATGAAAGCACATGGATTAAATGTTGTGCTAACATTTTTATTGTGTGGATAGCCATGGTGAATAAACATCTTGGTGTGGATTTATCCATTAGTGGTTTCTGTTGAACACATCTACCAGTTTGTCTGGATTCCTTTTTTTGTGTTTTAAGATTTTATTGAAGTTATTATATTACCTAATGTGCAATCATCATATCTCTTTTTTATAGTAGAATTTCTACTTTAATACAGAAGTTAGTTATATGACAAAACTGTATTTAGGTTATTGTGGATGCGTGCCATTTATTACATCAGGGAATATAAAAAAAATTTAGAACTGTATTATTAAAATATGAAGTGGTATACCTGAAAACTCTAAGCTATGTTTCTTGAAGCACATGACTCTGCCATCAACCTTGTAAATTGCAGAGGTATAATATGTTTTCATTTTGTATATATACTATACATTTATGTAAGTGACTTTTTATAAGGTTGAGAGAAAAATTGGGTTTGTATAGACTGAGCTATTTAAGGATAATTAATACTGGATTGGATTTCAGCTGAAAATGTGATTCTTTTCTCCATCATGCAGGTCACACAAGAGATTTATTTTTCTCAGATTCAGTTTAAATGGTGTTATCTTCAAGGTGCAGATCTTGGTTGTCATGCTTTGATAGTTATCTGATTGTTCATGTCTTGAAATTATCAAAATGTCATGAGTACAGCCACCCTCCTGCTACTCATCTCATCATTTACTATGTGGTCCCTTGTAGGTTTCTTACTTTACTTCACTACTACTACAGATTGCGTCCACCAAGAATTTACTTTAGGACCACTTCTATTTCACACATTTGTTAAAGACATGCACAAAGTAATACAAATGTCATGTCAGTATAATACTTTGATGACTCATGTCTGATATCATCAACCGGTGACATTATAAATCTTAGTCACATGGGAAGCCTTCCACTCCCTAGAAAAATGAATTAAAGAGGTTCGCTTTCTACTTGATTCTAAAAATACAATGAGATACTTTTTAGAACAGGACTGTTAAGAATTCATCATCTACAATATGAAAAAGATCACTAAATAATACCCCAATAGAATATTAAATCATACAAAGCTAGTTGGAACAACAATCAAAAACTGTCAGCTTATCAGATATGTAGTGCATAAAAATAACATGAAACTGGGTACTAAATTGTAAATCTAAGCCCTGTCTTACAGATCAAAAATTAATTTCAACATTCCAACACTCATATTTCCAACTATGTTACATAACTCTTTTATTGGCACTATTATAAATGAACAACGATGAAGAACCTTTCTGCCAGCCAGTCAGATAAATGCTCCGTTGCTAAAGTATCAATTAAAAACTCAGTGAAGTAAAGTAAGCAACGGGGCAAAGCAGGTATTCATTTCACATCAACCAGGTCAATTCTTCCACAAAAATAGCTTGATTATTCATAAATTAACGAAACGTATCATAAAATAAAACGTTTTAATAAACTTGATGAGCGCTTTCGCTAAAATAGCTTCTTCAGATCAACACATCAACACATCCTTGGGGGATATTTTAAGCCTAGCCATTAAAAGTGCCCTAAAAATTAAGTGAAAGTGGATTGATATCAAGTAGAAACATATGTCACTTTAACAAATCAATATTAGATTTTTATGATTTCATCTTTCCAAAATAAGATATGATTCCTTATGTATGTAAGGTCAAGGCATTGTGTAGCAGAAAACCTCTATTATTCTGAAATTAAAGTACACCATACACTTTACTAAAGATTTAAGGACAGCAACAGCATCATTAAGAAAAAATCAATGAAATGGGGAATTTGTTTAAGTGGACTATAGAACATCATTAAGAACAAGTCAAAAACCACTAAAGAAAAGGCTAAGATGTGAGACAGATTATTGGTACTTTGTCTCTGCATGTGAAACAAATCATAAAGTAAATACAAGTCACGTAGCCAAGTAAATAGTAAATATAGCAGCATTGTACAATATGTAGGTAGCTCTTTACCTGTTGTGAAAAATGCTCGTGGACTAAAAAAGAAGCACATGCAATTCTATGTGTTTGTAAACATGTTCACATATATTTCTATGGGATAGTTTAAAAAGGATTGTAAGTCACATGAAACTGATTCTTAATAATCCAGCATAAATCTTAGCATTATGAACACAGCGACAGGCACTGCAGTTTTGCCATATTAGTTTGCTACACAATATAAGAAGGGAAAATTCATATAGCATATTATACGTAAAGATAAACTCTGGAAACTACAGAGAAAAAAAGAAAGATATGACAAGGTATTCAAAATCTAGGGCAACATAATAGCTGAGAATGGTGTCCCAAAAGCATCCACATTATGGTAAACAGTATGAAACAGAAAAGGATTAATTATCTATGAAAAGTGAAGCAATTATGTATAAAGTACTTTTAAAGGGCAGTAAGTTAACCACTTGAACTCTTAAAAACAAGGTCGACAGAACCTCTTTATGAACTGCATTTAGGAATTGTGAAAACGAAAACATCACTAGCAGAAAAAATGCTTCTCAGAAATGTATTCCATAACTAACAGTGTATTAAATTGCTCTACACTGTATCAGTCCAATACTTTCAAAATAAGAATGTTCCATTTTATGTGTCAACATTGCTACAACCAGCTTAGTTATGTGTCATCGTGAATTTTATGGCTATCATAAACAAGCAATAAAGGTCTGACAGGATGGGCATTACTAGCAAAATAGCAGCCCACCAGGGGTAGTGTGAGGTCTGATGCAGCAGGGGGATTATTTCACATTTGTCAGTCACCTTGGAGGATATTTTTTTTAGATAATAGGCTACCTGTTAAATTGTGCTATGTTTGCTTTTTACTAAATATAATTTTGTATATATTTTTGATATATTAAACATTTTATATGCTGAATGTTTCAAAGTATCTGCAGCATATATAATTGCTGGTGGAGGAAGTATTTTGCATCCAAAATACAAGTAATGAGAAGTATTTTGCATCCAAAGTACAAGTTATGTTAAGTATTTAATGTCCACGCACATAAACAAGCATACACATACACACTGCCTAAGCATAGACACATGCAAGGGTACAAACAGACTCACATACACATACACACGGACACGCGCACACACACACAAACACACACACACACACACACACACAAAACCGTGCCCAAGAATTACAGGTGCTTTCTTGACTGAGCACACCTCAGATGTCTCATTTATGATTAAATAAACAAGAAAACAAATCATACAGTGCAAGGCATTGCAACCCCCCATGTTCTAAACTGTCTCTGATATTACAGTTCATTATCTTATAGGATGGCAGTGTACATTTATCCCATATTGTAAGTGTATATAATATCTGATGGCCTTGCTGATAAAATGTAACTTTTTCTTGTGGCTGAATTTGCTAGGAAAATAGCATCAAGGAAATGGTTGTAGTACTTTACAAGTCGTTCTTAGTGTTTACAGTAGCAACTATATCAAATAATAGCTTATTATTACATATTTTTCCATTTCAAAGTTTTAAATCAATATGAGAATAAGACGCATAAAAGTAAGCTACTGTGGCCCAGGCAAATGGAATAGTACAAATGTGTATGACCAAAGTTCAAAAAATCTGAGAGTATTAAAAATGAAAAATGTGACACATGGAAACATGTTTTTGCAATGCACTTTGTTGCAGAAGTGTTTGATGTTCTTTAGTAAGCAGCCTAATGTTTGTGTTATTGGTGTCAGAGGCACAAGCCAAGATGGTTGCTGATGAAACTGTGAGAACATCAGACAGTCATCAAACAAGTAAAATGTAAGCATATACTGATCATAAGATGCAAGCAAATGAATGCAGTTATGGGACATGACATTTAGTATTATTGAAACAGGGTACACAAAAGAAACATTTTTTTTTAGTTATTCCACTGAGTCATTTATGGTCTGGGATATAAAGTCCATATGCTTACCATATCATAAAGTAGACACACTATAACAAAACACTTACCATTTTTAAGATGTATCAATAGGCATCAAGAAAATACAAATGGAGAGGGCGTGGCCAAGATGCCAGTCTGATAGCAGCAGAAATCCATAGCTCTGCTTAGATTTTAATATCTTGACAGGAAATATACTTTAATTGTTAGAAAAATCTAACTAAAAGTATACTAAAAGTTAGATTAACATAGACTCTTTATTATTTTCTAAAAATTAATACATAGTCAAGAGAATTTTTTAATTATTCCTGTCAAGAGGTTTTCTACTGGAGATCTCAACATGAGCAACTCGAAGAACCCACACCAGGAGAGTGCAGTCAAGAAAGAACTACATCTTATAATAACAAGCATCCAAGAACTGTCGCTAAAATGGACACATTCAAAAACAAAATGGATATTATCAAACAAGAATGCAGTAAACAACTGGAACTTCTAAATGGAATAGTAAAAAAAACATTCTGAACAATTCTTGCTTTAGGGGAAACAGTAACTCACCTAGATACTAGAGAGACAGAAAATGAACAGCACAATTAATTTCTTCTGAAACAAAACACCAGGCTGACTGAGAAACTGGAAGACCTTGAAAGTTGATCAAGGAGGAATAACATAAGAATATACGGAATTCCTGCTAAAGAAGAGGGTGCTAACATGACTCAGTTCCTCAATAAGTGGTTTTCATCAGCACTAAACATGCCTGCATCCCTTTCTTTTGGAACTGAAAGGGCTCATCGGTCCCTGACAAATCCAACTTCATCTATAATAGTTAGATTTCTTTCCTCACAAGACAAGGACTTAGTGATGAAATCAGCTTGGACTAATTCCCCTATCAAGATAAGTGAAAAGGTTATTCGTTTTGACAATTACTAAACTTCTACAGTCATATCCAGAAGAAAAGAGTGTGTTCCTCTAATTAAGTCCTTGAAAAAAAGCCAATATTAAAGCTCAAATTGTTTTTCCTGCAAGAATAAAAATCACCTTGCCAAAAGGAGTGAAGATCTTTGATTCCCCACAAGAAGCAGTAGAATTTATCCAAAAGAAGAAAATACTGTTGGTCATATAAGAAATGGAATGATCATCCCAGAGTTTGAAGAGACAGGCAACAAAAAATGGATGGTCTGTGAAGAAGGAAGAAAAAAAAAAAAAAAAAAACTAAAGGACAAATGAATAAATTCCTTCTAATTTTAAATGCTTTGTTCTATGAATCATAATATATTTGATTCTGGAAAGTCTCTATGCTGTAAGGTAATGTGAATAATTTTTATTATTAACTTTCTCTTTTCCTTTCTATATCTACTTCTTCTAATTACATATAGTACTTATAGTACTAAGTATTTAAATAACATTATCTCTCTCTCTCTTTCTTTCTTCCTATTATTTTTTGTTACCAATGTTCCTTTTCTCTCTTTTCCCCATTATAAGTACTTTACATACTTTTCTCTTTTAAATAACTACAAATGATTTATGTCTTCTAATTCTTCATTAATAGTATAATTTGACTTAATACCAAAGTGCATTTTTTCTAGTGGGTCAGTGGTGGGGTAACAAGGTGTTTCTGATTAGTGTTTCTAACTAGATGTTTTAGACTCTTTGTTTAGATCCATTTAAACATTAATACAGTACATTAATGGTGTTTTATAGATAGCTATATATATATATATATATATATATATATATATATATATATATATATATATATATATATACTAGGTTCCATTTTTTCTCTATCTCTCTCTCTCTCTCTCTCTCTCTGGCCTGGTTAACTGGTGGGTAAATGATTGAAATTATATAATATGATTTCTGATGTGAGGCAACTGTCTAAATAGCTGTTTTTATATGAAAGGGTTAATTTCTTCATGATGTTTATGTTTTGTGAGGAAACTTGTGGTCTGTGTGACTGTTCTCACTGTGGAGATTCATGACATGCACTGACAAGGCAGCTTGAGTGTTTTTGTTTTGCTTTCTGTAAACTCTAAAAGCTGCAAGATCTGAATTTCCCACCAAAAATGCTTTTCTTCACTAGAGACAACTTCTGTTGTGCATGAGCCTATTTAGATACTTTTTAACAAGTTTATAAAGCTGCAGCTTGAGGAAACAACAGTGATGACATTATTTGACCTTTTGAACTTGTTAAATGGTTGTACTTAGAATTCTTTTCTCTTAAAATTCTGTTATCTTTCACTAGATACTATAAATGGTAAATAATTAGCTCTGATAAAAGTGTTTAACTCCTTTGAAAATGCCTATGTTCTCTTATAGATGCATACATTCTGCAGATTCAATAATACTGTTAGTAACTAAATTATATCAAGTGAACTAGGAGCTGCATTAGAAAACTCATTATGCATATTAACATCAGACTTATGTTATATAACTAAACCTTTAGTAACTAAATAGAGGGTTCTGAGGTCTCTCTTTTATTTTTTTCCTCTCTCTCTCTCTCTCCCCCTTCCTGATGAAATACATCAACATAGATATTAATACATATGAATAGTATGTGTATAATTGCAAAATATAATAGTTATGCTGTAATAAGTGTTATATATATATTCAACAGATCTTTACATGAAAATGCTAGATAGATGGCTGACAAAATGGTTAAATTATCTGATGTTTCTTGAAAAGTCTTGGAAATAATCACAATCTTCTTAACCTTCAGCTTCTAATGTTTATACATACTTTGATCTGATGTGTATTTCTGGCATAGCTACGTATTAGAGGTGCTATTATCATATGTGACATATTCATTTAGCTTCAGATATATTGGACACTCATTATAATATATATTTTATGGATTCTTATTTCTTTAGTTGCTTTCATAATGCTTTTCTTTTTTGTTTTTATACTATATTCTAAGCAGAGATGGATAATTCATGTCATTTGATATTGGAAAGGTGGTGGATGGATGGTTTAGTTAAGTTTTTAACTAAACCAGAAACTTTACGTTTCATGTATGTGTTTGTAAATAGTTTTGGGTTTTTGAAAGTAGTGCTTAATACACATTATGCATCCATGATAAGTAAGCTTTCAGTAGATTTCAAGTCAACATGGAAGAGAGGTCTTTCAGTTAATAATAACATACACATTACAGTCAATGGCTTATAAATGTTTATCATTAAATATTAATGGTTTGAACAATAATGTGAAAAGAGCTGGTTTGCTTAAATATATCAAAATGCATAAAGCCCAGATCACCTTTTTACAGGAAACCCATCTATTAAAAATGATCTAAAAAATACTCATTCAATGGCTATAGCATTCTGGCTGATTCGTGTTTTAATACTAAGAGAAGGGGCACCCTTATTCTATGGAAAAAACTTATTCTATGCCAAGAATTATAGATACAATTTCAGATAAAGATGGGATGTTAAGCATGGTTATTTTGGAAATCAATAGGAAGTATTATACTTTGATTAATACATACTGGATACCAGGATTGAGTACTAAATATGTTGACAAATATCTGGACCTGATTACTTTAAATGCAAAAGGGGAAATTATAGCAACAGGTGATTTTAGCTGCCTATTAACAGGCAATGATACTTTCATGAATGGTAAAATAAAACTAACATCTCAAGCCAAGAAGTTAAATGGCTTTACAAACCAGATGAACCTTAAAGATATACATGATCTAAGAGAAAATTATTCCTTGTTCTAAACTCATTATTCATATCGGTTTGGTACACAGATAAACATTAATAAGTTCTTTGTATTAAATAATATATACTCTAAAATAAGTAATGTATCTATAATGACTTGTCCACTTTCAGACCATAAGGCTATAAACTTTACATTAACTACACATACAGATGATTTATAATTTCTACAGAGAATTCCTGTTTACATAACTAAGTTAAATGACTTTAGGGAATGGATAATGAAAGAGCTAGACATGTTTATGGAAATAAATGATAATGGTGAATTGACTGATACTATACTATGGGACACCTTTAAAGTTTATATATTTGGTAGAATAAAATCTTGGTACCTTAAAAAAGGAGATAGTGAGACAAAGAACATTTAGACTTACAAAAAAGCACAGTCAAGATAAAAATGGACACAAAACCAAATAACAAAGTAGCACATAACGTAATTACTAAGTTAAATTTAAAATACTTAAATGTTCTGAATCATAAAGTAGCCATAAACCTGGAAAATTTGAAATTACAATCTTATGCTGTAAATCCCAAATATCTACATAAAATAGCAGTAAGATCCAAAAATAAACAATTAAAATTGTATTAATGAGATTAAGTATAAAAGTGATGGTTCATTTAAGAGAACATTTAACTTAATGGGCATATTAGAAGTGTTCAAAAACTACTATAAAGATATAAATAATAACACACTACTTCTGGAGACAGATAATGTAATAAATACTTTTATTCAAGAAAATATGACTATTAAGGTGTCAGTGCAACAAAATAACATAGTAAATAAACAAATAACACTAAAAGAAGTGAAAGAGTAAATAAAAAATGTAAAAGACAATAAAGCTCTAGGACTGGATGGAATAATTCCTGAACTATATCAGATTTTTCCTGAATATATAATAAAGACAATGATGAGTGCTTTTACTATGGTTAAGCAAAAATGTATAACACCCCCATCATGGAAATACTCAATTATCTCCCCATATTAAAACAAGTTAAGGACCCCAAATCTTGTGATGCATATAGGCCAATTTCATTGCTAAACACTGATTATAAAATTTTCATGACAATATTAGCTAATAGAATAAAGAAAATATTACCTAATTTAATACATAATGATCAGACAGGGTACATTCTTCATAGAAAAGTGCAAGATAGCATTATTAAATTATTATCATTAATAGACATAGCATGCAATATTTAAAACAACTAACTATTATCAGCCTAGACAGAGAAAAGGCTTTTGATTCTATTAGTTAGTCTTATCTACAAAAAATTCTGATTGGTTTTGAATTCTCTTCAGATTTGTCAACTTATAAATGAAAATTTATAGTGGGGCACAAGCTTATCTGAAAATCAGATCAAGTCTATCCTAACTACTAAAAGTCCTAAAGGGAACTAGACAAGGTTTCCTTTGTCACCATTATTGTTTGCTCTTTCAATGGAACCTTTTGCTACATATACCAGAAACAAGCAAACTATAAAAGGCTTTCAAATTAATGACAATCGTCCTAAGATACAATTATTTGCTAATGATATGTTGTTAACGTTGAGTGATATTGATGGTTCTTTGTATGATGTTATAAATGCCTTAACCAAGTTTGAAAGAATTTCAAGGCTTAAATTTAATCATAATAAATCCAAAAAATTACTAGTTAACAAAAAGATCAGTAAAAAACCTAAGAGAGAATCACCTGTTTAATTGGGAGAATGATGTATTAGAATATTTGGGTGTCAGTATAAAGAGTACATGGAAAGAGTCTGTTAAACTAAACTACAATAATTTAATAACCACCATTAGTGAACTAATCAAAGGATGGAATAAAATGTTCTTCACAATGGAAGATAGATTCATATAACTGATGTCAGAACTATAGAAAATCAATTTAAGGAACCATATGGAATAAGTAGAGTCCATTGGCTTTTATGTGAATTTTGTTTATTTAATAAAAAGTTTGATCATTTTTATGGCATTTATCAAATATTTAATAACTTTAAAAATATAATTGATTGTAATTAAAACATTAAACAATTTCTATTTCGTATATTCCCTGTAGCATACTCCCCTGATTGCTTAGATTCTTTCAACATCAATGCAATGCAAATCTAAAGGAAAATAGCTTGATATTCTGGCATCAGTTTATTGAAAATAGGAATATTAAACCACTAAACTCTCTTTTATGTAGTTTTGATAAAACTCAAGACAGTTGTTTGTTTCTACACTCATTACAGCAGTTTATAGTAAACAAAATGAGAGTATAGATCAACCTAGAGATTGAATCTATACCTAGTTTGATTCAACTTTTTATTAGGTGTCTTGAAAGACAGATAATCAAAAATTTGGTCTTATCTACAAAGAATTCTGATTGGTTTTGAATTCTCTTCAGATTTGTCAACTTATAAATGAACATTTATAGTGGGGCACAAGCTTATCTGAAAATCAGATCAAGTCTATCCTAACCACTAAAAGTTCTCAAGGGAACTAGACAAGGTTTCCTTTGTCACCATTATTGTTTGCTCTTTCAATAGAACCTTTTGCTACATATATCAGAAACAAGCAAACTATAAAAGGCTTTCAAATTAATAAGGACAATTGTCTTAAGATACAATTATTTGCTAATGATATGTTGTTAACGTTGGGTGATATTGATGGCTCTTTGTATGATGTTATAAATACCTTAACCAAGTTTGAAAGAATTTCAAGGCTTAAATTTAATCATAATAAATCCAAAACATTACTAGTTAACAAAAAGATCAGCAAAAAATCTAAGAGAGAATCACCTGTTTAATTGGGAGAATGATGTATTAGAATATTTGGGTGTCAGTATAAAGAGTACATGGAAAGAGTCTGTTAAACTAAACTACAATAATTTAATAATCCCCATTAGTGAACTAATCAAAGGATGGAATAAAATGTTCTTCACAATGGAAGATAGACTTTCTTTAATTAAAATGATAATTTTAGCTAAAAATTTGTTTTATATACGGTCATTGATACTACCCCCTCCCAAAAACATTTTTAAAAAATTAGATTCCATGCTACTTAAATTTTTATGGTTACTCTTAAAACCTTGGATTGCATATAAATGGAATATTAGAACTTGGAATAGTAATGGATAGCATTCCCTAGCTTAGATCTTTATTCCAAATCAGTTATAATTAATGTAATATTACATTGGAACACACCTATCTATATATCTGGCTGGAAAACAGTACATGAGATTCATATAACTGATGTCATAACTATAGAAAATCAATTTAAGGAACCATATGGAATAAGTAGAGTCCATTGGCTTTTATGTGAATTTTGTTTATTTAATAAAAAGTTTGATCATTTTTATGGCATTAATCAAATATTTAATAACTTTAAAAATATAATTGATTGTAATTAAACCATTAAACAATTTCTATTTCGTATATTCCCTGTAGCATACTCCCCTGATTGCTTAGATTCTTTCAACATCAATGCAATGCAAAAACTAAAGGAAAATAGCTTGATATTCTGGCATCAGTTTATTGAAAATAGGAATATTAAACCACTAAACTCTCTTTTATGTAGTTTTGATAAAACTCAAGACAGTTGTTTGTTTCTACACTCATTACAGCAGTTTATAGAAAACAAAATGAGAGTATAGATCAACCTAGAGATTGAATCTATACCTAGTTTGATTCAACTTTTTATTAGGTGTCTTGAAAGACAGATAATCAAAAATTAAGTATCTCACCTATCTATAAGATACCAAGAGAAGACACTCTAAAGTTTGACTCATATTTTTGGAATTACTATGTAAAGATTAATGGAGAACAAATATCTGATGAATCCCAAAAATTGTTATTGAATTCTATGTATGGTACCTCTTCTTCATTATATTGGAGATTGTATACATGGAAATTTATGAATAGAAGAGTCTATACTTCTTCTTATAAATCTTTTACTCAAAAACAGTGAAAGTAAATGTTAGAAATGTGATGAATTACTAGAGGCCAACTGGGTTCACATGTTCATTGAATGTAGAAATGTTCAATACTTTAAAGACTTCAGATATTTTGTAAATGCTTTATGGTCTGATAACTGTCATATTTCCAACTGACTAATCCTTTTCAATGTTCCTGTACCTAATGTAATACCTAAACCTCAGATTCAGTTACTCTAGTCAATTCTTGCAATTACCAGAAAAGTTATTACCTTGAACTGGAAAAGTAAACAAGATTTGATGTTTAAAGATTTTATTAATTTAGCAAAAGGTGTTTGTAAAAAAGAACTGCAGACCATTTGTTATAGAACTCATAACATTACTCATAAAAATAGCATGGCAAAAATTGGAAAACCTTTTGAACAAATGCTGATAACTTCTCATGGATAAAATGATTGTTTATCATGGATGAATGAAAACATTGTAAATAGTTTTGCTATTGTTTTATTGTATTTGTTATATGTACATTTGTGTATGTTTATAATGAAAACAAAATAAAAATGTTTTTTAAAACAAAAAATAAATTACAAATGTGACCTATGACTCTTGTATTGATCATATATCTGTGATAGGCATAAAATCGATGAAAAAGTCTAAGAATTTTAGAAAAGCTGATTTTACGTCTAAGAGAAATTTAAGAAAACATGCATATTTACAGTCCAGATATATGTCATCTACTATCTACCCTTATAATGCGTGTGCATGTTTGCTACAATATGTTTTTATTTGGTCTATGATGGTATATTTACATGTTCTATTTTGAGTAGCCATTTTTACTTTTAGTTCCTCAGCTCTGGTAAGCAATTCACAACATTAAAAGGAGGACAAAAGTCAAAAGTATTTTCTAATAGAAACACACAAATGCAATTAGATGGGAAATACTGGAATGCATAATACAAGGAGAAGGCAAAATACACGTTTATCAAAAAGCGTGTGAAATTGTATGCACAAAATCACCTCATTTGTATTAGTGATGCTTCCAATTAAAATTTAAATGATAAATATGACAGATTCTGGCAATAACAATATAATGTGTGAAAGCATCATTCAAACAGTTGGCTGACTGCTTCTAGATATGACCTCTTTAATGGCACCTTGAGTTAACTACTTGTATTGTGAAACATGATTCTGCCTCTGTATATGTTCCTGCATAAATGCACTTTGACAGATATTTTTTTATTTATACAAGGAAGGTCCAAGCATCAATAACACTATAGTAGTTATTTGCTTTATCAGAATCAACACTCATTTCATTTGAACCTGCTCCAAGACAGGTGCTTTTAAGCACCACGAGGGATGTAAACAAACCCTCAGGTTACTGAGCTCACATTGTTTTTCCTGCCCCATGTCGACATCAGTGCTCCCAACAAGCGTGGAACCACCCACAACATGAGTTCAGTAACCTGAGGGTTTGTTTACATCCCTTGTGGTGCTTAAAAGCACCTGTCTTGGAGCAGGTTCAAATGAAATGAGTGCTGATTCTGATGAAATTCCCGGTCAGGGAATGAAAGCACTCAATCTGGTAGTTTTCCAGTTTTACTATTAAAGTGGATTTTATTTCTGAATTCTTTGGTTGCTGCTATTTGTGTTCGATTACACAAGAAAACCTTTTCGAGATATCCTGACTGCTGACAGTGTGTGTTTTGTACTAGTGGTTTTGGTCAACACTGGTCGCTCCATTTTGTACAGCTTTATATTTTGTGCTCATCCTAACTTATAGGCCTTTGAATTAACACTACAG